>NC_000085.6:3722500-3747500 GCF_000001635.26 Mus musculus
TTTTAAAGATTTATTTATTATTATTATATGTAAATACACTGTAGCTGTCTTCAGATACACCAGAAGAGGGCATCAGATCTCATTACAGATGGTTGTGAGCCACCATGTGGTTGCTGGGATTTGAACTCAGGACCTTTGGAAGAGCAGTCGGTGCTCTTAACCACTGAGCCATCTCTCCAGCTGGAAAATATAATTTTTATTTTAAAGTTTAATTAACTTTGTGTATGTATGTACATACATATGTATACACAGGCCAGAGGCACTGGGTCACCTGAAGCTGTGGTTTCAGGTGCTTATGAGCTGCAAACATGGGTGCTGGGAACTGAACTCTGGTCCTCTGTAGGGGCAGTAAGTGCCCTACACCACCAAGCCATTTCCCCGGACCGACTTTAAAAATTACTAGATTTATTCTATTTGTAGATCTGTGAAAGACAGAGCAAGAGAGAGAGAGAGAGAGAGAGTCAGAGACGGCAGACAGACAGATGGAGAACACGCAGGCACATGTATGTGTGTGCCTCATATAGAACATGTATGGAAGGGAACAACTTTGGGGAGCTGCTTTTTTCCTTCCACCCCTCGGATTCTTGGGGTTCCCAGGCTTGTCATGGGGTGCCTATGGCCCCAAGCCATCTTGCCGTAGGACACATTCTTGAGGGGAGAAAATGTAAAAAGAGAAGAAAGAAAAGTTGCCGATAGAACAATACAAAATGGCTGTCGTTCATTGCTGCATAATCATCGCTCTGGGACAGTATGTCGTGTCATCCTGTCAGGACTGAAAACCCTGTGCTGCCCGCCTCAGCTTCCATGAGGCTTAATGCATGGCGAACGTAGGAGGGGCTTTTGCTCTAGGGCTTGTGGACTTAAAGCAAGTCACAGTCTAACCCACACTCCAGGAGAGGAAGCAGAGATGACTGGCCACATCTGCCATGCACTTACGTAAGATGCTATTTCTAAATAAACAGACACATCTTTGAAGCAATGGGAGAGTCCTGAAAAGAGGCACCTTGCATTCTGAACAAGAGTTCTGAACTCTCGGGAGAAGGGAGATAGAAATTGTTTGCAGAGAAGGAAAAAGGGGAATGAGGGCAAATTTGAATACTTTAAAATTATATTTATGTTATTTATTGCACTCACCTGTGTCTCAC
This sequence comes from Mus musculus, assembly GCF_000001635.26. NCBI lineage: Eukaryota > Metazoa > Chordata > Mammalia > Rodentia > Muridae > Mus > Mus musculus. Next base: position 3,723,646 of record NC_000085.6, read on the forward strand.
CAGGCATGTCAATGTTAGGGGACAACTTGCAGGAGTAGAGTCTATCCTTCTACCATTTAGATCCCAGGGGTTGGTCAGATCTTCATTCTTATCAGCGAGCATCTTTACCCACTGAGCCATCTCTCTAGCCCAAGTTTTAAGGGTTTTTTTGTTTTGTTTTGTTTTGTTTTTTAATTATTCAAGTACTAAAGAGAAAAAAATTCTAGCCCTCTTTTTCAGAGAGATACGTATAACATAGTATGTGAGCTCCGTCTACAGTTCCCAAACAAAGCATGCGGAGCCAAGCTTCCGGATGACCTGAGGTTCCCTCGGGCCTATGGCAGGCCCTGAACACACAGCTGAGGATGCAAACAAAGCACCTTAAATATTGGTGAGACTGGGAGATGGCTCCCCAGTTAAGAGGGTCCCAGCACCCACAGGCTGGCTTGAGAGCTATAACTCCCATTCCATGGGATCTATCGCCATCTTTTGGCCTCTGTGGGAACTGCATGAGCATGATATACATACATGCCATGTGTATGGGCAAAAAACTCAAGCAGGAAGTAAATCTTAAAGGAATGTTATGTCAAAATAAATAAGAACAGCCAGGCAGAGTGGTGCACACCTTTAATTCCAGCACTTGGGAGACAGAGGCAGGAGACTATGAGTTCAAGACCAACCTGGTCTACAGAATGAGTTTCAGGACAGCCAGAGCTACACAGAGAAACCCAGTCTTGAAAAACCAAAAAACTCAAAACCAAACCAAACCAAACAAAACAAGAAACAAACAAAAAACAAACAATAATAATATGAAAGACACAGAAAGAGGAAAAGCCTAAACTCCCTGTCAGCCTGGCTGGTTTGTTTCTTTGCTCTCAAATGGGACCTTTCATAGCACCATGGTCCTTCAGGAGGGTGTGAATGAGTGGAGGACCAGTGAGGGCTACCAGTGCCCATGTGGTGCCTGGGACGTGGCTGGAGTTGGGGGTACTCTCTCCACAGCCTTTCTCTCCTTTCCCTGCCTCAGTGTGGGCATTTTTTTGCTCTTCCACTTTTTAATTTCCACATGAATTCTAATTTTAAATGAAATGAATTTACTTTTTAAAGATTTATTTATTTTATATATGTGAGTACACTATCACTGTCTTCAGACTCCCATTACAGATAGTTATGAGCCACCATGTGGTTGCTAGAATTTGAACTCAGGACCTTTGGAAGAGCAGTCAGTGCCCTTAACTGCTGAGCCATCTCTCCAGCCCTTAATTTACTTTAAAATTTTTATTTATTTATTTACTTACTTACTTATTTAAATGAGTGTTCTACCTGCAGTACACCTGTGTGCCAGTAGAGGGCATCAGATCCCATTCCAGATGGTTCTGAGCCCCCATGTGGTTTATGGGGATTGAACTCAACCTCTGGAAGAGCAGCCAGTGCTCTCAAGCGCTGAGTTATCTCTCCAGCCCCTAATTTACTTTTTTTTTTTTTAAATTCTGTGTATGTGTGTATCTCTCTCTCTGTATGTCCTGTTTGTGCAGCTTCCCCTTGGAGGCCAGAAGAGGATATTTGATCCCCTAGAGCTGGAGTCCTAGGTAGCTGTGAATTGCCTAATGTGGTTGCTAGGAGTTAAACTTGGGTCCCCTGGAAGAACAGGACATGTTCAGAAGTGTTGAGAGTTCTCATATTTATTTGTGTGTTGGGGGTTGGGGGGCGGAGGATGGGGGGTGGGTGGATGCTGTGGATTTTGCACACTAGCACCCATGTGGAAATCAGAGAACAATTTGTAAGAGTCCAGTCTCTCCTCCTGCTATGTGGGTTCCAGGGATTGATGATAGGTCACCAGGATTTGGCAGCAAGTATCTTTACCCTCTAAGCCATCTCATCGGCCCCTCTGCATGAATTTTAGAATCAGCTTGTCAATTTCTTACAACAGACTATATTGAATCTATAAATTAAAAAAAAAAAAACTTGTTTTATTGTTTGTTTTGAGACAAGGTTTTACTATGGCCTGGCTAGCCTGGAACTCACTATGTAGAGCAGGCTGACCCTTGAACTCACAGAGATATACCGGACCGGCTTCTACCTCCTGAGTGCTGGGATGAAAGGTTTGTGCCACTGCCCCTGACTTTCAGGTCTCCTTTTATCTAGGAATCTACAATTACATACTCCCAACATCCAGGAAGCAGACACAGGAAGATTGTCACAGTTTAAGTCTAGCCTGAGCTACATAGTGAATTTAAAGCTAGCCTGTGCTACAAAGTTAGATTCTGTCAAAAAAAAAAAAAAAAAGGCAGGGGTGGGAGGGAGGCTGGAGCTCCAGTTTCTGTTCACACAGATATGTCCTGAATACCCAGACTGGGGTCTCTAGATACCGACGGGTCCCTTTTTTTCTTTTCTTTTTTAAATTTATTTTACTTTATGTAGATGAATGTTTGCCTGCATGGATGTATGTGCACCATGTGCATGCTTGTTGGATTTCCTGGAATTGGGGGTTATGAATGGTTGCCAGTCACCATGTGGGTGCTGGGAATCAAACCTGGGTCCTCTGCGCATCTTCACAATCTCCTTTTCTTAACTCAGCACCCCTTACCTTAAGACCGCTCCCCGGGCATGTCTTCTGCATGGCCCCGAGGATTGTGCGCCCCATCGCCATCTCTTCACTTCTACTGATTTCAGACTTGGAAGAGCGCAGGAGTCTGGTCGGCCTGCCTCCACCCTCCTCACAGCTTCCAGACAGAGATGCAGCACGGAGTCCTTTGCCCCTTGCCCCATTAGCCTAGAGAACAGAAAAGGTCTGTGTTTCATGTCTCCGTGCACATAACATTGCCTGCCATTTGTATATAGAAATTCAGTGGATTTTTAAAATATAGAAACTTTTATGGGGTACAAGTGTTTTGCCAGCACATAGGCCTGTGAACCCCATGCATACGATCCGATCCCCAAGAACTGGAGTTATGAAAGCTTGTTAGTCGCCGTGTGAGTGCTGAGAACCGAACTGTGTTCTCTGGAAGAGGAGCCTGTGCTCTTAATCTCTGACCCATCTCTCCAGCTCCCACAATGTACTTATTATTTATTTGTTTATTTATATTTTGATTGATAAGTTTTACCATGGATAAAATAAGCCAACTCAAACCAAGTTAAAGTATTAAAAAGGCAGGTTTACTGGGGACAGCTCTCAGGAGGGTTCACTGGTTTCACAGGAGGATGTCAGGGAAATTGCCTGGCAGATAGGGAGACAGAGGAAAGGGAGAGAGAAAGAAAGAAAGAAAGAAAGAAAGAAAGAAAGAAAGAAAGAAAGAAAGAAAGAAAGAAAGAAAGAAAGAGGGCATGCATGGGAGGGAGAGGGAGGGAGGGAGGGAGAGAGAGGAAAGGAGAGAGAGAGATTATGTGTCTTGAGTTGCTCTCCTGCTTTAAATAAAATAAGATAATAAAAAATAAAAATAAATAAAACAATAAAAATGTTTTTGATTAATTTACCTTATGTGTCTGAGTGTTTTCTCTGTATGTTTGTCTGTGTACCACTTGCTTGCCTGATGCTCTCAGAGGTCAGAAGAGGGTTATAGATCCCCAGGTACTGCTGCCATGTAGGTGCTGGGAACTGAACCTGGATCTTCCTGAAGAGTAGCCAGTGCTCTGAACTGCTGAGCCCTCTCTCCAGTCCCACTGCATTTTTATGTGTAGTCAGGAATCCAAAGCCAGGCCAGCATCACACTCATCTCCTGAGCCCTCTGCTGCCCCCAGTATGACTCTTACCATGTAGCCCAAATTTAATTTATGATCCTCCTGCCTCATCCCTCTGAGCACAGGGATTACTGGTGGTCTCCACTTTGCTTAATGTATCTATTATTTATTTATTTATATTTATTTATTGGTTTTTGATTTTTTTGAGACAGGGTTTCTCTGTGTAGCCCTGGCTGTCCTGGAACTCACTCTGTAGACCAGGCTGGACTCGAACTCAGAAATCCGCCTGCCTCTGCCTCCCGAGTGCTGGGATTAAAGGCGTGCGCCACCACCGCCTGTTTTCTCCTGGCTCTATTTATATGTATAAGTGCATATTGGGCATGGGTATGCATGTGCACGTGACTAACGTTACCCTTGGAGGCCAGAAGGGACATCAGATTCATTGGAGCTGGAGTGACAGTTTTTTGTGAGGTGCCACAAGGTTCAAGAGAAGCAAGTGTTTTTGTGTTTTGTTTTTTATGTATATGGTGTTTATGTATTTATGTATATGGGTACTTTTGTCAGCACCCCAGAAGACAGCATCAGACAGTTGTTTGTAAGCTGCCATATGAGTGCCGGGAATTGAACTTAGGACCTTTGGAAGAGCAGTGAGTTCTCTTAACCACTCAGCCATCTCGCCACCCCCCCCCACCCCGCCCCTACACACACATCTTGAACCTACTCTTCAATCCTTAGTTACTGCTTTAAAATTTCTCCCTAAATCCAGCTTAGGCTACAGCTCACACTTGCATATGTTGCTATGTATATAATGTATTGACTTTCATTCTATTCAAAGCGCTGTCTAGGGGATGAAGATGGCTCTATCCATAAAGTGCTTGCCTTGCAATCCCAGAACCCATGTTTTTAAAATAAAAGCCATGCCGGGGCGTGGTGGCACACGCCTTTAATCCCAGCACTTGGGAGGCAGAGGCAGGTGGATTTCTGAGTTTGAGGCCAGCCTGGTCTACAGAGTGAGTACCAAGACAGCCAGGGCTACACAGAGAAACCCTGTCTTGAAAAACCTAAATAAACAAACAAATAAATAAATAAAAGCCACTCATGGTGAGAAACATCTTTTATCCCAGTGGGGAGGTGGAGGAGGGAGACATGAGGTTCCCTGTGGTTTGCTTTCCAGCCAGCCTAGCCTCCTGGTAAGTTCCAGGCCAGTGGGGGACACTGTGGGCAGCTAGCAAGGTGGCTCAGCCGGTAGAGGCAGTCACCATTGAGCCTGACAGCCCAAGTTTGATCCCAGGACCTACACAGTAGAAGGAGAAAACAGACTCTTGCAAGTTTCTCTGACCTCCACAGTATGCAGTGGCACACACATGCTTCTATCCACATCTTCTAAAATAAATAAAATGTAATTTAAAGAGAAAACTGTTGTATACTGAGCCAGAGTAACAGCCCAAGTTGTTTGTTCTCTTGCTTACACATACAAACCCATACATACACATGCAAACATATGCACACATACACACACATAAACACACAAACATACATGCACATACATGAACACATACGTATATGTGATGACTATTTTTGTTTGTAAACTTGACTCATTTAGAATTAACCCAAGTGACTGGGTACACCTGTGAGGAATTTTACTTGTCTTTTTGTCAAGGGTGGGGTCAGGACGTGCAGTGTAGCTTTGGTTGTCCAGGAACTCACAAGTGCTAGATTAAAGGCATGCTTCACCACCACCTGCAATCTTTTTTTTTTTTTAATTTGTTTATTTTAGGCATATAAGTGCTCTATCTGCATGTACACCTGCATGCCAGAAGAGGGCATCAGATCCTGTTACAGATGGTTGTGAGTCATCTAGTGGTTGCTGGGGATTGAACTCAAGACCTCTGGAAGAGCAGTCAGTGCTGCTCATAACCACTGAGCCATCTCTCCAGCCCCTGTCGTGTGAGTGTGTTTGATTTATTAATTTTTGTTTTATGTGCATTGGTGTTTAGCCTGCATATATATGTTCATGTGTGACAGTTTCAGATACCCTGGAATGGGATTTACAGACAATTGTGAACTAACAGGTGGGTTCTGGGAATTGATTCCTTTAGTGGAGCAGCCAGTGCTCTTAACCACTGAGCCATCTCTCCAGCCCCAATTTTTCTTAATGAAATCATTTGAAGTGGGAAGACCCACTTTTAATCCATATCTTTTGAGGTGGGAAGATCCACCTTTAATCTGGGCCACACCTTCTGCTGGCAGCCTACATAAAAAAGCAAGGAAAAAGGAAACTTTGCCTGCTTGTCTTTGCTCTCAAGGTTCATCCCTTCATTGGCATTAGAGCCTAGTTCCTTGAAATTTCAGAACATACTGAGGACCAGCTGAGACATCCCAGCCTCAGGACTGCATAACTACTGGATTCTTGGATTTTCCATTGGGAGACAGCTATTGGTGGACTAGATGGACTACAGCCTGGAAGCCACTCTATTCAGTAAATTTCTAGATCTATCTATCTATCTTTCTTTCTTCCTTCCTTCCTTTCTTTCTTTCTTTCTTTCTTTCTTTCTTTCTTTCTCTCTACATATACAAATGTATACATATCACACAAACACACATACACATATATACACATATGTACACACATACACAAACACATGAACACATACACCACAGATATTTACATTTACACATACATACACATACATGTATACATATAAACATATACATATTACACACAGGCATATATACCCACACACAGCAGTTTCTAATTTCTACCTTGATGGTTTTAAACTATGCAGTACTTAGAGGAATGTCACTTGTCCTCCAAATATTTGGAGAATTTCTAGAAGTGTTTCTTTTTCCATTTCTGGTTTAATGCATTGTAATTAGAGAATGGATATTTTTAAAATTTCTCCTAGTCCCATTTGGTAACTGAATTTTTCATATATATATATAACATTTTCTAGGGATGTTGGTTCAATCAAGCTATTTATGAATGGCAGCCACCTCTTCATCCACACTGGGCCTCTGACAGCTGTTTCATTTGTTAATGAGATGGGTATGTTACCTCTTCTGCTAAAATCATGGTTATTCATTTCTTATCCTAGTCTTTTCTTTTTTTTTTTTTTTTTTTTTTTTTTTTTTTACTTTATCTGCATTTATTTTATGCTACATTTAGTTTATTCCTGTGCCATGAGCTTTTGTTTCTTCAGTTTCTTCTGGGATATCTTTTCCTTCTGTGCAAGCTCCTCTTCTGGCTTTGGAACGATCTGTTCCTTCTCAGTGAGGATCGTCTCACTGTGGCAGGGGGAGCTCATGTGTGGGTTAATCCGACCATGAGCTCTGTAGGTTCGTCAGCACATCTTAGGTCCCTTGTTTACCTGGATGTGCTCAGTGACTAGAGAATCTACATCTAAACCCTTAAGTTCAGCATTTTTAAGCAAGTGCAGCAAAATTTCAGCACTCTTTTTTGGCCATTGTCCCTGTGTCCAGCCCCACTGTTTGACCTGGGCACACCTACCGACTCCACCATTATATTGCTGGAATGGCACACATTGCCTCTTTACAGTGATATCCTTCAGATACTTGGTGGCTTTGCGCATATGCATACTCTTGATGGTCTGGGCAGTTTCCCAGGTGATCTTAAAGTGAACAGGAAGGTTTGAACCTCTTGATTTGCATGATTTTGTGGGGTTTTCTGGGTCAAGAGAGTAGGGAACCATCTTCGCAGGTCACCTCTGGCTGCTTACAGGAAGAGCTCACCTAGTGTTTTCAATACTTGTATTTTTACTTCTTTTTACTATTTTTAATCGTATGTGTGCAGTTGTCTGAGTGTGGGGTGTAAATGCATGTGTGTCTGTGGAGGCCAGAAGTGTTTGATCCCTTGGAGCTGTGGTGACAGGCAGTTATGAGCCATCTGATGTGGGTGCTAGAAAGCAAACTTAGGTTCTCAGAAAGAGAAGTACATTTTCTTAACCACTGAGCCATATCCTCAGCATACACACACACACACACACACACACACACACTATCACACGTAGGGCAAGTGGGCTGTGCTACCAGATAGACACAAGAACTGGTAAGGTTGAGTGAGCTCAAACCCCAGGAATCTCAGAGACTTGAGGCCAGCCACAGTAGAGCAGCTTTCTACCCGTCTCTGTACCTGCTCCGGAACACATAACCACAACACCCAACTGAGAGGACCACAGACAGGCAGTCAAAGGAATGTAGCCTGGAGTCCTTCCCCATGCAAATAGAGCATCACTAACATCTCAAACTCAGCCAATAGAAAACATGTAACCCTACCTCAATCCCATCCCACTCCCCAAGGTTCATAAAGCCCCTGCCTACATGGAATAAAGCACACATGGCTGTAGTTCCTGAACTGTAACACTTGGGGACGAGTTCTCTCTCCTGAAGCCTTCCCTGCTGGATCTTGGACCTGCCTGGCTGGCCTGGCTCTCGATGCCTGCAGAGGCATATATTAGACCTGCCTCTGCAGCTATCAAGAGACCCAGGACCCAGGCTACCTGTCCAGCGCAGGAGACCCAAACCTCTTTAGTTCTCTTTCAAGAGCTGTAATACTTCTGGCATTCTTTGACTGGAGTCTTGTGGAGCCTATTCATCTCCAACTATGCATCACCTGCCTGGGTCTGGCTTACAGAAACACCACAGAGGGAAGCAAGCAGACAGCTGACCACACACACACACATACACACACACACACACAAGTTGGTTTCCATATGTTTATGTTTATTGGGACAACAACAGGGGCTGGGTCTCTTTCATCTGTGGGAGTATTCACAGGTTCTTCAGCCATTCCAGGTTTGGGCCCTGAGGGTCCTGGGGGTGGCTGGCCACATCAGGCATGTTCCTATTATCTCTCATAAGCACTGAGTAATTGTGGGGTGTGGCCGGTTCGCTTATGGTGGCCTACTTGGTTAGAAGCTAAGTTAGGGCATAATTATAGTGAGGTTCCCAGTGGTGACGGACGCCACAGCACTGGTTTCTCTGTGCAGACATTTCTGAGGACAGTGGAGAATCTCCCAGCTGCCATCTTGGTCTCTCAGCCCCTGCATTTTTGTTTGGTTGGTTGGTTTTGGTTTTTTGAGACAGGGTTTCTCTGTTTAGCCCTGGCTGTCCTGGAACTCACTTTGTAGACCAGGCTAGCCTAGAACTCAGAAATCCACCTGCCTCTGCCTCCCAAGCGCTGGGATTAAAGGCATGCGCCACCACTGCCCGGCAGCCCCTGTGTTTTTAAAGATAGGGTCTAACCATGTAACCCTGGCTGTCCTGGAACTCACAGAGATCTGTCTCTCTGACTTCTTCCTGAGTGCTGGAATGACAGAATGTGTGCCATACCCAGCTACACATATACAGCTATAACTGTGTATCATATCTTCTCAATAAATCAACCATTTTCATACCTGACTTAATATGCACTTGGTACAATATCAAAATAGCCATGGGAGATATTAGTGCTAGTATGGTTTGTTCTTTTTCCATTTCTTCTTTAATTAATTTGGGTTTTCATATTTAAAGTCTATTTCTATTTGTATATTTGTTTTTTGAGACAAGGGTTTTATTTGTTGGTTTGTTTGTTTGTTTTGTTTTATATAGCCCTGGCTGTCCCAGAACTCACTGTGTAGAGCAGGCTAGCTTCAAACTCAGAGAAACCCCTGTCTTTGCCTCCCAAGTGCTGGGATTAAAGGTGTGCACCACCACTGCCCTGCTTAAAGTTCACTTCTCACATAGTATACTGTTAGGTATTCTGAAAACATGTATTGACTTCTATTTTATGTGTATCAGTACTTTGCTCAAATGTGTGCTTAGTATCATTTGCATGCAGTGCCTTCAGAGGCCAGAAAAAGGCATTGGATCCTCTGGAGCTAGGATTTCAGATATTTCTGAGCTACCTTGTTTGGGAGTCAAATCCAGTTCACTGCAAGAACAGCCAATGTTCTTAACCAGTAAGTTACTTCTCTAGCCCTGGTATGTCACTTTAAAAAATGTACTTCATTCTACCAGGTGGTTATCCACACACCTTCAATCCTAGCACTTGGGAGGCAGAGGCAGGTGACTGCACTGGAGGATAGCCTGGTCTACAGAGTGAGTTTCAGGACAGCCAGAGATATACAGAGAAACCCTGTCTCAAAAACATAAACCAATCAACCAAACACACGAAAAACTCACTTTAAGGACAGTTTGGTCTACATAGTGAGTTCCAGGCCAGCCGAAGATAGATAGTAAGGCCCAGTCTTAAACAACATAAACAAAAGGAAACAAACAAAAATAAACAGCCCCTCTCCCCAAATGATTAATTATATTCACTACTACCCCCACCCCACCCCACTGGTAGAAATGAACCTAGGGTGTCAGCCATGGTGAATAAATGCCCCAACACTGAGCTGTATGCCTGGCTCAAGGCGTCATTTTTTAAAGTTTTATTTTATGTGTACAATGGTTTGTTTGTATGCATTATCTGTGCACCGCATGGTGTCTGAGAGTGTATCAGATCCCCTGGAATTTATCGGTGGCTATGAGCCACTATGTATTAGGAATCAAACTTGATTTACAGTCCTCTGGAAGTGTAACCAGTGCTCTTAATGGCTGAGCCATCTCTTCAGCCCTTGTTTTTGTTTTTGTTGAGGTTTAATACTCTCTCATGCGTAGGATCTGTTCCCTCCTCTCCAGTTCCTCCTTCATTACCTAACCACCACCCCTCCCTCATGCAAATTCATGTGTGTGTCTCTGTTTTCAGATAGCCACTGGGCACATTTAGTGCCATGTGTGTGTGCATGGGTGCAGGACCATGTGTATGAGCATGGCAGCCTATCAGGGCCCCAATCCCTGAAGAAAACTGACATTCCCACTCCTAGGAGCCACCAGCGGGGACTGGGTTCATGATCTCCTCTGCCACCTATGCTAATACAGTCTTTTCATTGTGATGTTCGCATAACTGAGTTTCGATGTGATTATTCATATGTCAGCTTAGGTTGTGTACGTGTGTCTTGTATATGTGTGTGTGTGTGCAGGTGCACAGCCACAGCTCATGCAAGAACTGGGTGTCCTGCTCTATCAGTCTTTCCATATTCTCTTGGGACAGCGTCTCTCACTGAACCCAGAGCTAACCTGAAGGCCAGCAAGCTTCAGGGAGCCTCTTGTCTAATCTCCACAGCACTGTGTTATAGACATGCATGTGGCCATGCCCTGCTTTTTCCCTGGGTCCTGGAGACTTGAACTCAGGTCCTCACACTTATACAACACGTGCTTTTACCCACTGAGCCATCTCCCCAGCCCTACACATGTTACCATTTGTGCTTTATTTGTCTCATTTATTCTTTGTTCCCTTTTTACTCCATTTTTTTACATCAAGTACTTTTCAGAATTCATTTCATCTCCATAGTTAGGTGATGAGATAACGCTCTTAGGGTTCATCTCAGTGCTTGCTTTCCAGTATCCACCTTTAAATCCACCAGAGTCTACCTTCAAAGGTTGCTGTCAGAGTGTTACAATCGTGTTTCCATTTCTTCCTCCCTGGTCTTCATGCAAGTGTGGTCTTTCACCCACCAACACACCTCCACTATTTGAAAAACCAGAATAAAGGAGCCAGAGAGAGGGCTCCGTGGTTAATAGCACTTGCTTTTCATGCAGAGGACCTAAGTTGAATTCCCAGAACCTATATCTGGCTACTCACAACTGCCTCTAACTCCAAGTTCAGGGACATAATGCCCTCTTCTGGCTTCAACAAGCACACACACTTGCATGGTACATATAAACTCAGTACACACACTCAGACACATACACACCCACACTATTTTAAAAAATAAATAGGCCAATCATGATAACACACCATTTTAGTCCCAGCACTTGTGAGACAGAGGCAGGCAGATCTCTGTGAGTTCAAGGTTAGTCTGTCTACATAACAAGTTCCAGGCCAACCAGGGCTACATATTGAGATCCTGTCTCAATATATTAACTAATAAATAATTATGATAATAATTTTCCTAATGGGGTTGGAAAGATGGATCAGTTCTTTAGGCCTCTTGCTACTTTTCCAGGGTCTGCGCTCTGTCCCCAGCACCTACACCAGGCAGCTCACAACTGCTTGGAACTCTAGCTCCAAGCGATCTAACACAGAAGAGTATGTGAGCACAAAAATTTTAAATTGTTTAAAAATAGAAGAAGGCTGCCAGTGCTTCCCCCAAGATCCATAGACTATCTAAAAAACCCCAACACCAGGCATGAGAATCACTCTTTTAAGTTGTTGGTCTGCTTTGTTCACGGGACTCTCAAACATGATAGATAGGCCATTGCTGTTGCTCTGGGTGCCTCCTCGAGGTTGAAGGTAAGTTCTTTTTTTGTTTGTTTGTTTGTTTGTTTTGGTTTTTTTTTTGGTTTTTTCGAGACAGGGTTTTTCTGTAGTCTTGGCTGTCCTGGAACTCACTTTGTAGACCAGGCTGGCCTCGAACTCAGAAATCCGCTTGTCTCTGCCTTCCAAGTGCTAGGATTAAAGGCGTGCGCCACCACCGCCCGGCTGAAAGTAAGTTCTTATTGCTGAGGTCACTATGTCCTTCTGACACAAGGTCTGGAGGATCTAAGCTAGATCGACCTGAAAACTTCTTCCTCCCAGAGGGTTAGTTTTTATGATATCAGAAAGCGCCACGTAAGCTCCAAAGGAGAGAAGAAACTAATGTCGTACCCAGTTGTGCCATCTGGAAACCAAAACATGACCAGCATGGTACAAAGACGGGCTTTCTCTGTGTGGCCCTGGCTGTCCTGGAACTCTGTACACCAGGCTAGCCTCAATCTCACAGAAATCTATCTGCCTCTGCTTCCCGAGTGCTGAGGTTAAAGGCACCGCCACTCAGAGATCCAACTGAACTCAAAGTTCACACAAGAGGGACATCATGCCTGGAACTGGATCCTAGCCAGCTACCCAGGGTTAGTGAAGTCATGGATCTTGGAGGAGAACCTACAAGCCACCATTTTACTAGATCAGCATAAACCCTCACAACAGTTGAAGTATTTGTCTTGAAGCCACAGATAAATGTAATCACTGCCTTTGAAACAGAGTCCCTTACAGAAAAACATGAATGATAAAAGTGCAGAGCTGTGCACGCCAGTCTCGACTAATACATCTGTAATCCCAACCCTGCGCTTCAGGCTCAAGGATCATTGTGAAGAGGGGTGGAAAGATTGTAGGAGCGGAAGAAACAGAAAGTTTGCTGTGAGATTATATTTCCTAGAAATGTCAGGCAGGTGGACCTCTGTGAGTTTGAGGGCTAGCCTGATCTACATAGTGAGTTCCAGGATAGCAAGGCTACATAGAGATACCCTGTCTCAAACAAACAGGAAATGTTAGGGAGACTACTCCCTTGAAGCCTCTTCATAACTGTCTAAAGAAGACCTGAACAAGGATGCCCCCAGTAGACATGCGAATGTGTGTGTGTGGTAAATATTTAGTATCAATCAAGGGTTTCTACCCCATCTTAGCTCATTCAGTTCCCAGATAAAAGACACAAACATTTTATATTTATGCTAAGCCTTAGACAGCACAAGAGCTGGGCAGATATCTACCCTCTATGCTGTTATGTCTACTTCTCTGACAATCATCCTGAGATATAACTTACCATTTTCTGCCTGGGCCACTCTTACTCCAACTGGCCAGCCCTCATGGCTGATTCTCACCTTCCCTTACCACATGGCATTGGCTCCTCTCTCCATTCTCCTCCCTTGTAGACCTCCTCAGACTGCAAACCAGGGAACTGAAACTCCAGCTACCTCTCTTCTGCCCAGCTATATAGGCTGTAGACATCTTTTTTTTTTAAAGATTTATTTATTTATTACATGTAAGTACACTGTAGCTGTCTTCAGACACTCCAGAAGAGGGCGTCAGATCAGATCTTGTTACAGATGGTTGTGAGCCACCATGTGGTTGCTGGGATTTGAACTTCAGACCTTCGGAAGAGCAGTCGGGTGCTCTTACCCACTGAGCCATCTCACCAGCCCGGCTGTAGACATCTTTATTCAACCAATGGTTTTAAATTAAAGAATAAGGTCACATAGCATCACTTGGTGTATGTGAGGGTTCTCTCGTCCCTGAGGCAACCAGATCTTGGGGGCCAGTATCAGCATTATAACACATAGCAAAAGACCAAGCCTCAACAATTCCTTGCCCAGGAAGATGTGAGAAGAAGGACACATGGTACCTGAGCACAGGCAACCAGCCACATGGCAGAATGTAAGCTGGAATGAATGGGATATTTTAAGTTATATCTAGTCAGAGAAGAGCCTAGCTATATGGCCAAGGTATTTGTAAATACATTTTGAGTCTGAGTTTTATTTCTGGGGGAATGGGGACAGGAGGAAAAAAATCAGAGCCTAACTTCTACAAATGTGGAGGGGGAAAGGTCATAAGACCTTAAACCCAGACTAAGAACTATGGGCAACTAAAACTGCTGAGAATGGGAGAACTAGTCCTGTATGGATAGAGCACATCAACTGGCTATCCACTACCAAATGGTCAGCCCTGGAGACACACATACAACTAACTTTATACAGACGAGGTAGGAACACATACACACACCCTCCCCTAATAATTATTAAAAAGTGGCCATGAGGAGGCTGAAGAGATGGCTCTGAGGTTAAGTGCACTGGCTGCTCTTTCAGAGGTCCAGAGCTCAATTCCCAGCAGCCATATGGTGATTCACAACCATCTCTAATGGGATCTGATGCTCTCTTTTGGCATGTAGGCATTCATATACATAAAATAAATAAATAAAACCTTAAAAATAAACTGGCCATGAATTTGAGAGAGAAGAAGAGTAGATTGGAGGAGAGGGAGGAGTGGGATGATATAATTGTACTATAATCTCAAAAAAAGGCATAATTTTAAAAAGAAGAAAAAAAAGTTAGGAAAAGAAGTTTATTAACCTGGGGTCATATGGGGAACTGCACCTCTCCCTGGGCTCAGGGCAGGTAGAAGCATGCTAAAATCTTGTTAAAATTGTTATAACCACCTTTTCGTTAATGATAAGCTGTTTCTGTTTATCCTTTAAGCATCTCTTCTGTGGCTCATTTTCCCATGAGTAAGCAAAGACACTGGAGCTGGGGCAATCTGGTTCTTTAATTAGCATCCCTTGGTCTCTGCCTTGCTGTCTGAGCATCCTTGGGCAAAGACTGTCTACTAGTCAGCCAGACTCCCAGGATGCCCGGACCAGCCATCCTGAGTGCCCTGTGAACACTGACACAAGTGTCCGAATGACTTCAGCTGACTGTCCTGGTTACTGAAGCACACACCATGCTAGGGCTGTTTGAAACTGTTCCAAACACTGATAATTAAAAGGCTGGATGAACCATTTCCACTGCGGCTGAAGGAGGAGCATGTGGATGTGGGGGAGGGGGTCACTAGCCGGTGACAAGGCTGTGATTGGTCTAAAACACAAGCCATAAGACTTGGGGTGATTGCCAGGCAGATGGTGGCTCACGCCTTTAATCCTTGTAGTGAGGAGGCAGAGTCAGATTGATCTCTGAGAGTTTGAGGCCAGCCTGGTCTACAGAGCTAGTTGCTAGGCCAGCCTGGTCTACAGAGCTAGTTGCAGGACAGCCTGGTCTACAGAGCTAGTTGCTAGGCCAGCCTGGTCTGCAGAGCTAGTTGCAGGACAGCCTGGTCTACAGAGCTAGTTGCTAGGCCAGCCTGGTCTACAGAGCTAGTTGCAGGACAGCCTGGTCTACAGAGCTAGTTGCTAGGCCAGCCTGGTCTGCAGAGCTAGTTGCAGGACAGCCTGGTCTACAGAGCTAGTTGCTAGGCCAGCCTGGTCTGCAGAGCTAGTTGCAGGACAGCCTGGTCTACAGAGCTAGTTGCTAGGCCAGCCTGGTCTGCAGAGCTAGTTGCAGGACAGCCTGGTCTACAGAGCTAGTTGCTAGGCCAGCCTGGTCTGCAGAGCTAGTTGCAGGACAGCCTGGTCTACAGAGCTAGTTGCTAGGCCAGCCTGGTCTGCAGAGCTAGTTGCAGGACAGCCTGGTCTACAGAGCTAGTTGCTAGGCCAGCCTGGTCTGCAGAGCTAGTTGCAGGACAGCCTGGTCTACAGAGCTAGTTGCTAGGCCAGCCTGGTCTACAGAGCTAGTTGCAGGACAGCCTGGTCTGCAGAGCTAGTTGCTAGGACAGCCTGGTCTGCAGAGCTAGTTGCTAGGCCAGCCTGGTCTGCAGAGCTAGTTGCAGGACAGCCTGGTCTGCAGAGCTAGTTGCAGGACAGCCAGGGCTAAGCAGAGAAACCCTGTCTGGGAGGATGGGAGGAGGCGTGGGATGATCACTAGAGACCAGAATATGATTGGTCAGAGAAATAGGCCTATGAGCAGGCCACTTAGACCTGGGAGGCATTCTCTTGTGCTTCCTCATGGGGCATCGCAACATCGGATCCAAAAGACATTTCTTGGAGCTGAAGAGATGGCTCATTTGGTAAAGCATGAGTAGAGTTTGACTCCGCAAAACCCATGAAAAAAAAGCCAGGCATGACAGACAGTGAAGGCCTATAACTTCCGGCCTGGGGAAGCAAAGACACATGGTTATCGGGGCTTTCCCACCGGCTGGTCTACTTGAATTGTCAGGCTCCTGCTTCATCGAGAGACCTGTCTCAGAAACAGAATGTAAAAAAAAAAAAAATACAACATATGTTGGCTGGAAAGAGGTGGTTCAGGGTTGAAGAGCACTTAAAAATGTTTTTAACCTTTATTTTTATGTGTGTGTGTGTGCTCTGACTGCACATGTGTCAGTGTACCACGTGTGTACACTGAACGAGGGCACTGTGGCCACTGGACTGGGGTCAGAGAGTGTTGTGAGCTGTCATGTGGGTGCTGGAACTCAAGCTGGAGCTCTACACAATTGCACTAGTGCTTGTGACTGCTGAGCCGTTGCCCAGCCCTAGGAACGCCTTTTGTTCTTACAAAGGATCCCAGGTCAGTTCCCCCATCCACTTGGGGTCAGGTTAGACTAGACAGCTTTTGAAGAGCTTCTTGCCCCTGGGCATGGTGGCGAACACCTTTAATCTCAGCACTCAGGAGAGAGAGTCAGAGGATCAGCAACTGTGAGGCCAGCCTGGTCTACAGAGTGAGTTCCAGGACAAGAGCCACACAGAGAAACCTGTCTCCAAAAAATAACAAAATGAAAAAGAAAGAGGAGGAGGAGGAAGAGGAGAAGGAGGAAGAGGAAGAAGGAGGAGGAAGAGGAGGAAGAAGAGGAGGAGGAAGAGGAGGAAGAAGAGGAGGAGGGAGAGGAGGAAGAGGAGGAGGAAGAAGAGGAGGAGGAAGAGGAAGAGGAGGAGGAAGAGGAAGAGGAGGAGGAAGAGGAAGAAGGGGAAAGGGAAGAGGAAGAGGAGGAAGAAAAAGAGGAGGAAGAAGAGGAGGAGGAAGAAGAAGAAGAGGAGGAGGAAAGAGCTTCCTACCCACTCAGGTTTCTGGCCTAGAAAACCTTTTACCCCAGGCAGGTGTGGGCACCTTTCGCTTCCTCAGCACAACTGACCACAGAGAATGAGCTGTGTGTAAACAGAGAGTGGGAGAAAACAAAAACAAAATTGAAAACAGCATCTGAGGGGTTTGAGGGGAAAAATATTTGAGATTGAGAGTTTATCAGCTCTGTAATGAAATAATTTTAAAGTGCAGCCGTGGCCTGTCACCCATGCTTCTGTAAGCAGCCCTGATGAACCCCAATGGGTCACCAAACATGCAAACAAACAAAACCAGCAAAAAGCCCCGAGGGGACCCTAATAGGTTTTCTTTGTTTTTGTTTGTTCATTTTTGTTTTTTGAAACAGGGTCTCACTATTTAGACCAAACTGGCCTGGAACTCATAGAGATCCTCCTGCCTCTGTCCTCAGCATGCTGGGAACAAAGACTAGCTCCACCAGCTCAGCCCACGGTCACCTCTACAATAGATATTACTGAATTCCCTTAGTCAAGGAAGAATTTAAGGGGCTTAAAAAAATGTATGTGAGCACACTGTAGCTGTCTTCAGACACACCAGAAGAGGGCGTCAGATCCCATTACAGATGGTTGGGAGTTATGGTTGTGAACTCTAAAAGAGCAGTCAGTGCTCTTAACTGCTGACCCATCTCTCCAGCCTTGAAGGGGCTTTTATTGTGAAATTCTCAGCTACAGTTCTGTGAGTGGCCCTCCAGGAATGGTTCCTTCCCCACTAGCATGCATTTCTACCTGTCCTTGGGAAAATTTGTAAATGGCACTGCAGTGGCCTCATAGGGGAGAGCGGTGCCTTGGGGTCTTGTGCAGCCTGGAAGAGTTAGGCATGTGGCACAGGATTAAAGTGGCAGGGGAGGGAGAATGGAAGTGAAGCCAATATTCTTACTCCTATGGTTTAGACACCGAGTGACCTTAAAAAGAGATCAAAGGAAAAATACGCATATATTTACCCACTGTTAACATCTCCAGGCCTTCTTTGGGGCTCGCTGGCTTTTTCTGGTACATATTTCTTCCTGCCTGAAGGCTTTCCTGTGACCCACTAGTTGGTAATCTGTTCCTTCCAAGTGTAATCTGGGGCTAAGCCTATCTAAGACATTTTTCTTTCAGGCACTGTAGTTTCAACAAAGAGATTTGTTTGTTTGTTTGGGTTTGTTTTTTGAGACAGGGTTTCTCTGTATAGCCCTGGCTGTCCTGCAACTTGCTCTGTAGACCAGGCTGGCCTTGAACTCACAGACATTTGCCAGCCTCTACTTCTGGAACACTGGGATTAAAGGCATGCGCCACCACTGCCTGACTTCAACTAAAATGTTTAAAAGGATTTCACATGTCCCTACTTAGCATTTAACAATGTTTCTTTCTTAGTGTGTATACTACAGTTTCTATAACTATTCTAATCACTGTTTAATTAGTCTGTCATTTCAGTTTCAGTTATGAGTCAGGTTTTTTTGCTTCTTTGAACGCCTGACAACATTTTTTCCTGCCATGTATCTTTTTTTTTTTTGCTAGATTTTAAAATAATTTTACTTTTTTTTTTTAAAGATTTATTTATTTATTATATGTAAGTACACTGTAGCTGTCTTCAGACACTCCAGAAGAGGGCGTCAGATCATGTTACAGATGGTTGTGAGCCACCATGTGGTTGCTGGGATTTGAACTTCGGAAGAGCAGTCGGGTGCTCTTACCCACTGAGCCATCTCACCAGCCCAATAATTTTACTTTGTTATGTGCTATTCTAGTATTCATATAAATATTCTGAACTTTGTTCTGGGACAGAGTTGCATTCTTTGGGAACAGTTGGCCTCTTGGATTTGCTTTCCAGGGTAGAAGCAGACTGATGTTTAGTCTGTGGCTAGTTTGCCTGCTACTGAAGCAGAACCTTCTGAGTACTGTCCTCAGTGGTCTCCACATCTGCCCTCTGCTGCTGGTGAAGAGACTAATTTCTGTGACTGGCTTGATTGATCCCTCCAAGTGGTCCTCCCTAGCATGGCATGTCCTCCACACGTGAGCATAGACTGATATTCAGTTCATTGCAGCCCTGCCTTACAGACTCCCAGAACATAATCTCCATACCTCTGTGTCTCTCAAGTCCCTCCATCTGTCTTCTTTATGGTCCTCTGCCCTGGCTCCAGGCACCCAGGTTCTTGCTCTGAACTCAGGACAGCTGCCAGGCTGGGCTTCATTCCTCCTCCTCCTCCTGCAGACTGGAACCTTCCCAGGGTTCCCTCCTCCTCTCATGGGTTTTCTCTGCCTTAGAGAAAAAACACAAAGGCCGCAGAGATGCCAAGCCCCTCCACCTGGAATCCAAATGTTGAGAGGAGAAAACGGATTCTCGGACTCTGTCTTCTGACCTCCACAGAAGTGCCATGGTGTATACACACACCATTCACACACACATCATAACAAACATAAACAAAACAAGACAAAAACCCCAAACAACAAGGACCACTTATCATAACTCTTTTAAATGTTAAATAGTTAGGTTTAAGTATAACAAAATAAGTATAGGAGATTTAAGCAGAAAATTACAAAATGTTTATGGGATAAATGACACAAAACTAAAAAGAAAAATGTGCCATGTAAGAGTTTGGAAGACCTGCACGGGATGATTCCTCTCTGAGTGTAGTTCCAGGTTCCTTCCGTCCCCATCAAAATCCCACAAGGTTAGTATTGTAGGCATCAACAAAGGAACACACACACACACACACACACACACACACACACACGCAAGCACCCGCACACATGCAAACACATGCACGTGCACACACACATGCATATACACACATATACACACACATATGTACACATATACAAACAGACACACACACACACACACACACACACACACACGCGCACGCACACACATGAGGTGGGGGGAGAGGAAAGGCAGCACTCACAGACTTAGTGTTTAAGAAAGATGAGAGAGCAAGTCAGTGAAGAAACATTGTCTTTGAACAAATGATGCTGGAACAACTGTACATCCACAAACAACTGGAGGAGGAAGGGGGGGGGCTTAAAGTCAGCATCAGTCTATGCCTTGCATAAAAATTAAACAAATACGGAGCCCAGACTTAAGATAAAAATAAAACTATGAAACTTTTAGAAGAAAATGATCTTGGCATAGAAAAGTAATCCTTAGATTTGACTCCAAATTACAGAGTTTAACAGAAAAAAAAAAAAGATGAGCAGACACCACATTTGAAAACTTTGGCTCTGCAAAGACAACATTATGACAATGAAAAGCTCAGAGACAGGCTTAAACAAGACGGTGTAAGTCTCTCATCCTGCCGGAGAAGATTCTGGAAAAATATCTGAGTGGGAAGCACCGCAAGATCCCTCTCCACCTAGACAATTTGCACGGGCAGAATCTTGTCTCTTACAATTATTTCCCAACTTTCCAGTCCATCGAGGGCTTGGAAGCTCGGGGGAGGGGAGGACCAATGCGTGGCAGTTTGTTTTGGGCAATGCTAGCTCTTGGTGTGACAGCGGCTGTTCCTCTCCTGTCCCAGCCCATGGGCAGGCAGCTGCGCACAGGCTCCAGAAACAGCGAAGCCAGGTAGAATAACACGGGAATGCAGGCTCAGGTCTCTGACAGTCGACTTGCCTTGGAGGTGCAGACAAAGAGGCAGGTGGCCATTGAGGGCGCACCTCCTCCATTGTTGCAAGCCCCTCCCCCTAGCTGAAGTGACAAGATGGGGATTTAAAGGGCCAATGTTCTTTTCTCTGTCTCTCTGTCTCTGTCTCTCTCTCTGTCTCTGTCTCTCTCTCTCTCCTTTCAGAGCCCAGAATTTAAACATTAAGGCAGGCGCCAAAAACAGTTATATATACAAGGAGAATTAAAAAGAGATGGTGATCGCTTCTCGGCCTTTTGGCTAAGATCAAGTGTAAAAAGAGATGGTGTCTGCCTGGGCACAGGGTTCTACAAAGGTGCAGGGCTTTGCTCAAAATGTGCTTCCCAGGCTGGTCATTGCATAGAGACTCTAGAGCAACTAAAATCCATATAGGGCCTGTGAGATGGCTCAGCCGGAAAGGCAGGTGCTTGTCTCCAAGCCTCATGATTTGAGTTTGACCCCTGAAACCCACATGGCAAAAGAAGAAAACTGACTGACTTCCTAAAGTTATTCACTGACTGTTTCATGTTCACCATGACACATATGCAAACTAAATTAATAGAAAAAAATCTTTAAAATACATATTATTTTGCATGTATTTTAGTACACATGGATGAATATATAAATACACAAGAAAATAACTAAGCCCAGAAAGCTCTCTGGAGGAGGAGAAATCTGATTTCTATAATCACCACATTGTCAGACTAACCCATCCAGTGCTGAACACCAGCAAAAATCACAAGGCATTAAAAAAAAAAACAGGAAACTATGGCTTTCTTTCTTTCTTTCTTTCTTTCTTTCTTTCTTCCTTCCTTCCTTCCTTCCTTCCTTTCTTTCTTTCTTTCTTTCTTTCTTTCTTTCTTTCTTTCTTTCTTTCTTTCTTTCTTTTTTTTCCTTCCTCCCTCCCTTCCTTTCTTCCTTCTTAATATGTATCCTTGGCTGGCCTGGAACTTGCAGGCCAACAGAAATGGTCCCTGAGGGGGCTGGAGAGATGGCTCAGTGGTTAAGAGCGCCGATTGCTCTTCTGGAGGTCCTGAGTTCAAACCCCAGCACCCACATGGTGGCTCACAACCATCCATAGTGAGATCTGACGCTCCTCTGGAGTGTCTGAAGACAGCTACAGTGTACTTACATATCGTAATAAATAAATGTGTTTAAAAAAAAAAAAAAAGAAAAGAAATGGTCCCCGAGAAACATGGATGGCAGATCTCAGAGAGGAAAGGCCCCTTCCCGGTTCCCACCAGCCTTTGGCCCTTGCAGTCTGCCACTGATGCTACTACAAGTAGAACAGCTAGGCGGCAAAGGGATCAGGAGCATTCTGGGAAATGGTTTGCCAAGCTCTGAGCTTTGAGGTTTAAGATCAAGCTGGTTCTGGTGGTGCAGGCCTGTAATTCCAGCACCAGAGATGTAGAAGCAAGAAGACAGGAGTTCAAGGCCAGCCTGGGTTACATGAAACCCTGTCACAAACAAACAATCAAAATGAAAAGAAAGAAAAAAAGAAAGTAAGAAACCTCAAATGGTGGCTTAAGAGGAGGAATATTTTCAGCTATGTGAGGTAGAGCATGCTTATAATCCCAGCTACCTAGCGGGCAGTCTGGCCTACCTAATTAAAATGTTGTCTCAAAGAAAGAAAAAGGTGAAGGAGGGACAAGGCATGCAAGCTCAAGTATCTAAGGTTGGACGAGTGGTTCTCTGGAAGGTTCTGTGAGGCCTGGTGCCCATCTAACAGAGAAGAGATTCTTGCAGTGTAGGTGTTAAGCTGGAAGTCAGACATGGTGGTACATGCGTGCATGTCCTGCAGCATTTGGGAGGTGGATTAGTAACATTTCTGTTGCCGCGGTAAAATGCCACGATCCAAGCAGCACAGATGGAAAGCCTTTATTTGACCTGATGAACTGACAGTTCCAGAAGGCTAGGGGGTCATCATGGTCTGGAGATGTGGCAGGAGGTGTGGCCATGAGCAGCAGTTGTGGTAGCAGCCATAGCAAAATGTTGAGAGCTCACATCCTTCACCTTAACTACAAAGCAGAGAAAACAAAACAGAACCAGGCAGGGGTTTCTTTTCACTCTCAAAGACCCTGCTACTGACCTGCTTCATCCAGAAAGGCCAAACCTACCAAATAGTGTCACCAACTAGGGGTCAGGTGTTCCAATGTCCCAGACTATTAGGTGACCTGTCCAGCAGGTCCAGTTATTCGAGAATCTCGAGGGGACCTCCTCCTAATAACCAAATGGGGGTAGAGAGAGACGAGGGTCTTGTACGAGTAACGACACGGAAACCGTTCTTAAGTTGTATCAAGACCCCAATGTATTGAGAAAGGTCCAAGGTTTAAATGCACAAGCAAAAGGGGAAGTACAGATACTTATCAGTGGGAGGGGTAGGGCAATACAAGCAAAAGGAGAAGTACTTATGGGAGGGGGACAATAGAAATTCTTTCTTTTGGCAGCTACACGGGGAAGCAGGAACTTGGTGGTATCAGGGTGTGGTCAGGACATTGGTGTTGACCTAGGGCTGGAACATCCCGTGGTTCTCGGAATCCATGTGTTGGTGGCCCGCTTTTGACCCCCTTTTCTTCTCAGGGGGAGAGGTCCAATTCAGAGATCAAGAGTTGTCTTAATAGCTCCCAACATTCAAAGCACCATGGGATACAGGCAGAGGAGTCATGAGTTTGAGTCCAGCCTGTTCTACATAGTAAGTTCTGGGTCAACACAGTAATCTTGTCTCACAAACAAACAAACAAATTCAAAGCCACCCTTGGCAAAACATTCAGCGACTGGTTAAATCGGCATGGAACGGCAGCAGTCTGCATGAGAAGGACCCCGTAAGTCTCCAGCACTTGAATATTTGGTTCCCACTTGGTGTCCACTTGGGGAGGATGAGGAGGTTCTCTGTCTCTCTGTGTCTCTGTCTCTGTCTCTCTGTCTCTCTCTCCTTCCTGTTTGTGGTCGAGGATATGAGTTGTCAGCTGTTCTCCCATCTCCCGCTCCCTCAGCTCCACCATCATGGTGTCCAACCCTCTGCAAGCACAAACCCCAAGTAAGCCTTTCCTTTGCCTTTTGCTGTTACAGCAAAGTCATTATTGAAAGACCCACAACGTGAGCACTCCCCCACGTTCTGACTCAGGAGAGG
>NC_000085.6:6455000-6575000 GCF_000001635.26 Mus musculus
CTTCAAGGGCAATGAGTTCTTCTGCTACGACCTGTCCCACAACCCGATCCAGAGCAGCACTGACGAGATCACACTGGCCTTCCGCACCCTGCAGCGCAACGGGCTGATGCTGCACACGGGGAAGTCGGCTGACTACGTCAACCTGTCCCTCAAGTCTGGGGCTGTCTGGCTGGTCATCAACCTAGGCTCAGGTGCCTTCGAGGCCCTCGTGGAACCCGTCAATGGCAAGTTCAACGACAACGCCTGGCACGACGTCCGGGTTACCCGAAACCTGCGCCAGGTAGGGGGAGCAGGGAGAAGGCCAGGGGTCAGCTTCGTCTGGGGCAGGACATACATGGAGGACAGAGGCATGTCTTGGGTTGGGGTGGGAGAGAGCAGGGCTGGGCAGTAAGGTGTGATTGGGGCAGTACAACCTGAGGTGTGAACTCAGCTATGTGACAGGCTTCTGAGACCTTATCAACCAGGGGTTGAGCTAGGAGGAGGCTCCAGAGCTGCCCTTGAGCAGAAGCCTGAGACCAGGAGTAGGGTTGCGCTGACCATGGAGGGAGCAGCTAGGGTTTTGATGTCAGGTACCCAGGGATCAGGCAATGGGCAGGAGGCTGCTGCAGAGTTGAGGAGAGGAAGCTGGAGCCTGAACGAGGACCTAGTGTGCTGTGGGGTGTGGAGGGGACCTGTAGGGTGGGCAGCAACACACTGCGGAAAACAGAGATACAAGTGGGGCATGATATGGCCTTCTCTCCACGGGGCTTTCCCAGGGCAGAGCCAGGGATGCATGGAGAGGGACTGGAGGTAGCGAGTGGGTGAGGGAGTCAGAACCCAGGAGTACCTGGTCCTACGTCTCCGGGAGTACTTGCTTGTCTTCTGTTTTTTTGACAAAGTCAGGCTTTCCTTGATGTCCATGTTCACCTTCTGCTGGCCAGGCCAGCCTGCATGGGGGGCTCAAGAGGGTTTTGGGGGTCAGCTCCTGCATATAGGATGGCATGCTTCTCTACATTGTCCCCTGAACTTTCAGACGATGCATGTGTCTTATTAGGAGTGGCCTTCTTCACCAGGCCCATCCATGGCCATCACTGCGGAACTTTCTTAGATGGGAGCCTGTGGATAGTTTCATCCAAGGAAGTCCCCATGTCTAATCACACTGATCTTTCTCTCTTCAGTAGCAGGTGAGGCCCCTATGCAGTCCCTGGGGACTCCTGTCTCCCCTTCTCCACAGTGACCCACTTACTTGAAGGGTGCTTGGGGGCCCAGTTCTCCATTCTCTTGGGTCTCCAGTCTTGTAGTCAACAGGCAGCAAGCTTCATCTTTCCACTGCTAAATGTAACCAAGAAAACCAAGCAGTTCTGCCTGTGGAGGTGCTATCGGAGGGCTTGGTGGCTTGTCTCTTGCTTGTGGATTGTCTTTGGACTTCCTGTCTCTAACTATTGACATTCTTCCCCTTTTCTCCTTTCTCCCACTGGAAGCCCCTCAGTGGGTCTCAGAGATTCTGGCTGACCTTCTGTTCCTCTCCCCTGCTCTCATTTAACATCACCTGGGGGTGATCTAATGGAGATTCCCCTTGCTGAGACAGTGGAGAGACTAACTGCCCAGTTCCTTCCGGAAGCCTGCAGCAGCCTGTTGCGGGTCTGTGCCGATGCGCTCTTCTTAGTGCTCCCCCTTCCTGTGCTCTGCATAGTCACTCCTCTTCCATGCAGCTCCCCACACCCATGTCCTATCACCCCATTCCCCAGTCCGAGCACCTTTTGAGTGTTATCCCCATTGGAGCCGGTGAGTGTGCTCAGTGCCTCTGTGATACAGTCAGGTGTCAAACACATTTGGGGGGTAATTCAGGCAAGCTTCTTTTGGTGCCTTTTGCTCCCCCCCACCCCTTTTTTTTGCTGTTCCTAGGACTAGAGCTGTCAGCTGCTGCTATCTTCTGCAAGGCACTGCAAGCCCACAATCTTCATCCACGTGCTATTTGGCCAAAAATTAGGGTGAGCTATCCTGGATTCAGAGTGAAGGACACGCTCCCTGCTCTGGAATCTCCTGAGACCGATGGAATTGTCCCAAATAAACAGAACAGGGAAAAAAAATACTGATCACACAAGTGTGAGGGTCAGTCAGAGTTCAGCTCCCCAGAACCCTTGTAAGAACAGGGCAGTCGCCGGGCGTGGTGGCGCATGCCTTTAATCCCAGCACTTGGGAGGCAGAGGCAGGCAGATTTCTGAGTTCAAGGCCAGCCTGGTCTACAGAGTGAGTTCCAGGACAGCCAGGGCTACACACAGAGAAACCCTGTCTCGAAAAATCAAACCAAACCAAAAACCGCCAAAACAGGGCAGTCATGGTAGCCACCTGCAATCCCAGCACTTGGGAGGTAGACACAGGGGGTCCCTTGGGCAGTCTGACTAGCTAGAATATCCAGAATTGTCAAGCGCTGGGCTTAGTGAGAAACTTTATTCAACAGAGGGGAGTGGCTAAGGAAGCATCTAGTCTCATCCAGTGATACCTTCAAGACTCCACATGAGTTCACACGTGAACCGTGTACACTCATGCCCACATACATGTGCAATCATACCACAGACATGCAAACATAAATGAAGACATAAATAAATGAACAAATTAAAAAATGATTAGAATAAGGCCACACACCTGCCCAGTGTACCCCAGAAGCAACTATGGGAACTGGGAAGATTTCCCGGAGGAAGGAAAGGTGAGCCACCCTCACGGATGCAGTGACACATGACGTCAGGACACAGAGTAGAGTGGCCCGTGTTCATCTCTTTCTGGGACATGTAGAGTCATGGGTGCAAGTTGATAATAGATGGAAATTCTTTTCTCCTGGATTGTTCTATAGGATGGCTCAGAGTATGGGCAGATCATGTGGACCCAAAGGCAGGGAGGTTGGGCCACAGAGGACGTCTGCTTAAGGATCTCGATGAAGAGCCCTCTTTCTCCAAAGGGCTTCTGAGGAATTTCTTTCACTCCAGAACCCATGGGCAAGAGATGCCGGAAGCACATTTGGGGAATTCTCTGCTTAGCCCTAAGGCCCTGCTCGGGAGCTGCTGCCCTCGCCCAGGGCCTCGTCAATGCCAAGCCCTTTATCTGTGTTTTCTGAGACTTTCAAGAGAAACATCTCCATTCCTGTTGCTCCAGCAGTATCTCGTCATCACCCCTTCACACTGTGCCAATGTCTGGAACTCTTGGATTGTCTTAACTCAAGGAGTGCTACTGGCGTTTAGTAGGCAGAGGCCAGGAGTGAGTAATCACTCTAGTCTGTAATACTGCCCCACAACAGAAACCATCTGACCTCACACATCAGAGGTGCCTCTAGGAAGGCACTCTACATATTCACCCAACGGTGTAGACAGCCCAGATGACATCCCAGGATTTGAAGAATCCTGCTCTATTCACACCGGTGATAGAGGGTGAGGTGGCTTTCAACAATGCTCAGCCTCCCCAGAGTTCTGTCAGTAGGGAGTAGTTCAGGGATTTGATGTAAGAAATGACATCAGGATGGGGGTGTGTGGTTCAGTGACAGATACTGATCTCACATGCACAAGGTCCTGATTCCATCCTTAATACAGTGTGGGGGCGCAAAGGAAGCAGAAATGACATGAAGATGGCCAGAATCCAGAGTGCTACAGGTTCCTTATTTTCCTTGTGTGACTCGAGTGGCTGGGGAGGTGGCTTTCTGGAGTGACCTGCTTCCAAATCAGCCCCCGTTAATTATGGGAGTGGGCCGAAGGCTCGCTCCAAAAGCTCCTGGTTGAGATGATCATCCCTGGAACACAGCAACTGGGACCAGAGGAGTCTTTAGTGACACAACATGTTCTTGAGGCTATTTTGATAGGTAGTCCTCTTGGGGGACAACTGATTACCCCTGAGGGTTTCTTGAAGCCTAGTTTTTAATCCTAGACTCACTCAATTTTCATACCGCCATATACTTCCAACCACCACATAAGAATACGCAAATCCATTTATCTTTAGCCAACACCAAATTGAAAGACAAACTGGCTACCAAAACATCACCTGGTGTTTCTCTTGCTCAGCTCAGATGGTGCCTTTTCTCAGTACAGACACTTTCAGATTTTCTTCTGGGTCTCGAGAGTGGAGTTCATCAAGGATCAGTCCCCATGGGACAGAGTCTATAATAATAGGATGACCCTGGGTAGACTCCTGAAGGATGGCGTCTCCAAGGCTGCAGTCATCCAAGATGGAGTCCTCAGATAGAATACCTGTAAGGATGGAGTTCTCAAAGAGGAAGTCTTCAAGGATGGAGCCCTGAAAAATGGAATCTTCCAGTTCTCAAGGATGGAGTCTTCAAAGATGGAGACCTCAAGAATGGGATCTCCCAAAATAGAGTCCTCAAGGATGGAAATTCTAGGATGCACTAATGATGCAGACTCCAAGGATGCAGTCCTGAAGGATGGGGTCCTCTGGGATGCAGTGCTCCATGGGTGGAATCTCCAGGATTAAGTCCCCTATGTACTGAGTGAAGCACCCACTCAATGATAGAGTCCCCAACACATTTGGAGTTCCTATTCTCTTGCCTCCTGTCCCTCATAGCACACAGCCTGTCTTAGATCCCGGATTTGTAACTTTCCAGACCTGTCTACACTGCCTTTCCTTGTTCTTCCTGTGGGGAGCTTTCCACAGCTCTCCCAAACAGGCCACCCATTCACTCTCTGTTGGCCAAGTCTAAGATTTGAGTCAGAGAGTTGTTAGGCGAGTTATGCAACCCCCGAGCTTCAGTTCCCCATAGACCAAGTGGGAAGGAACGGCTGATGACTAACTGAGTGGTAGTGGATTTATAGACACTCATTGCCTGGCACGATGTGGGTGCTGAAGGGCTCCTGCTGCCATGATCATTAGCTTGCTTCTTCTTCTTCTGAGTTCTTCAACTGAAATGGCTCAAGCTCCCCGTGGTCCATCCCAAAGCCAGCTCTCGTCTTTCCTGTGTCGAGTCCATGAAAACTTGTATTGGGTCCTCTCACATCTTACCTGTGTGCTAATATTTGTGACTATTTATCTCTACATCCAGGTTGTAAGCAAATTGAAGGTTTAATACCAGCAACTATTGAGCCTATTAGTTGTTCTTCTAAGTCTCTCTCCCCCTGGTTCATCTGGTTTCCTTCAGGAAGCATTTCCCTCTTTAAGGACGGTATGAGGATAGAGTCTGAGGCCTTGCACAGGCTAGACAGGTGCTCTATCACAGTGTTAAATACCCAGCCTATCCATTTGGTCTCCTCTTTAAACCCAATTGAACAGATTTTGGAAGTGAGGACTCATGACCGACATAGGCAGGTCAACTACTTCATGTGAGTGCTGTCACTGGGTATTGTGGTACACCCCTGCAATTCTCAAAGTCTGGAGGCTGAGGCAGAAGGATTGCCATAAGTTGGAGGCCAGCCTGGGCTCTGTATGGAGACTCTGTTTCAAACAAAAACAATGCCTGAATACCTCCTGTCTTCCTGAAAGAGCTCAGATCTGCCTCATGTAGCTTAGCTTGTGCTGCCTCTGTTCAGTGCTATCCTGTCAGGGTGTCTCTCAAACTGCGCTGGAATGTAGCTTCATGTTCAAAAGTCTCATTTATCACCTAGTTCGTGGTGTGTATGTGTGTGTGTGTGTGTGTGTGTGAGAGAGAGAGAGACAGAGAGACAGAGAGACAGAGAGACAGAGACAGAGGGTCTTATGTAGCTTTGGCTGACCTTGAACTTGTTATGTAACTCAGGCTGGCCTCAAACTCAAAGAGATCCATCTGCTTCAGTCTCCTAAATGCTGGGATCAATGACCTGCACCCCCACACTTGGCTTTACCGAATTTTTATAAAATTCTGAGAATGGGAGCCATGATCTCCAGTTTTCTGATGAGAAAAATAAGACCCAGAAGACAAGCCTGTCTGGGTGGGAGTTAGGAGGCCTTGGAACTTGAAATCTGAATTAAAGCCACTTCATTTCTTTGCTTCTGCAGGTGTTTGGGACTTGTTATCCATGCAGAATGCACGGAGGCTGTAGTCTGGGCTTCTGATAGTCCTGGACAGTCTCAAGTCTCACGACCATGTGAACGTTCTGAGCCTCTTGACTCAAGGAGCGAGCCCTTTCCTTCATCCCATGCT
The DNA here is from genome assembly GCF_000001635.26 of Mus musculus. Classification (NCBI taxonomy): domain Eukaryota; kingdom Metazoa; phylum Chordata; class Mammalia; order Rodentia; family Muridae; genus Mus; species Mus musculus. The sequence continues at coordinate 6,461,092 of NC_000085.6, forward strand.
GAGCTTGTGCAGGCTCACAGGCTGTCCTCAGCGCAGACTTTTGCACGGAGTCTGCAGCCCTCCTCTTGGCATCTTTAGGGGGCTGGAATGCACTCAGAGGTCAAGGTAGAGATAGGATGTAGTTTTCTCCAAAGCTGTTTAGCCACAGCAAGTCCTCTTGCTTTAACGACTCACTCCCCTCTGGCTGGGACGCCCTCCTCATTCCTGGCATCTCCATGCCTGTGCTTCTGGGCTCTAGAAGTGGATGAAGCATTAGGGTTTACTTGATGGATTGAAACACTAGTTCTCTAATCTGGGCCTTTCTGTGTGGGCCACCGTACCTCAGGAAGAGCCTCTAATGAAAGCTCCAATTCTAGTCTTTAACTGTGGGTACCCACTGCCATCAGGGTCTGCATTTTCCACTCCTAGGTGGAGAGGGCTCTGTTCTCATCTGTCCCAACCTTGCACTTTCTTGGGAGAGTCTGGATCTCTTGACAAATTAGTAGGAGGCCTGGGATTTGAACTCGCATCTTCCCTTTCTCTGTCCCGGCTTTAACCTACTGTTCTGTCCAGCAACTCTGGAACTTTCTGTATGCATGCTGCTCTCTACTCCTATGTTATTTTCTATAACAAGTCAGAACAGCTCTTGGATTTTTACGTGTAGTGTCCTTACCCCAACCTTGTTCAGCTGCTGTGATGGCATCAGACAACGCAACTCTTTGGGTACCATCAGTTTGGCTGTCCTCTCTTTGGAGTTCCATCAGTTTGGGGTACCATCGGTTTGGGATACCATCAGTTTGGCTGCCCTGAGGTTGATTGTTGATTTCTCTGACTAGCTGACCTCTTCATTTCATGACAGTCCTGCTGGCTGTCAGTACAAATCCTCACGTCACGTGACAGGCTACCACCTTGCTCCAATCGTTGTACATGGGGCTAGACTCTTCTCTTGCTATGTAAATTGCTTCCCCATACCTAATAATTAATATTGGCTACTCAGCACTTCTAGCATCTAAGTATTGAATTCTGTTATTTTTAATTATATGAGTCCCTTGTTAATCGTCTTAATCAATTACTCCTGTGGCCACTGGTTACAAGAACTCTTTAGCTAACAGTTCCCTAGAATACCACTCCCCTAATCACAGTCTCAAGTCTGCTGCTTAGTATTTAATGGGCACCAGGCCACTCCATCTCTGGAGATGGGATTCTGAAGGTGGATATTGTCTTTGGCAGTGGGGAGGAGAATGGAGGAGAAATACCTAGAGGTGTGCTCTTAGAGATGGCGTAGAAGAAATGTGGCTTATAGTTCAGAGAAGATAGGGGGACACTGAGGTCCCAGGGCTTCTCTGTGCCTTTTTTTCTGTGGGTTGATGAGGAGTGGATTTCTGGCTCTAGTTGTGAGAAGTGGAGGTTCAGGGGTCTATGGGTGTCCATGGAAGGAGCCTGGTTCCTGGGAGACCATTGCCTGTTCCAGGGTCTTACAGGAGACTCAGCTACTCACTGGCAAATAAGAGAGCAGGGAGGGTGGCTGAAGAACCCAGGGGAATTTGGGACGGGGTTAATAGGGCCTCTGGACAAGCCAAAGCAGGTAGACAGGGGGAGTCGGCTAGGGGAGGGGCAGGGAGGAGTGGGGGGGGGGAGGGTTTGGGATGGTGTGATCATGAGCCCTCTGCAGCCTGTGGAGGCTAGCTTCCCCCTCCAACCTCACTGTGATGGTGACCCATTCTTCAGTTCTCAAGGAAAAAAAAAACAATGGAAGGGGGAGCCCCTCTCCCCCAATGATCCCTGGGTCAGTTTGCCCATTCTCCGTCCCCAGGAAAAGCAGATACCCACGTCCCCTTCCATGCTGTCTTTGGACTCCAAATGAAATCGCCTCCTCTCCTTGCCAGTCCTGCGATTAGGGGCATTGCCCACTCTTCTCTTAACCTGCCAGCCAGCTGGCCTGTCACCAACCGGTTAACCCATTAACCCCACATGTCCACTGGTCAGCCAGTTGGCCAGCACCATTTCATTCCTCAGCCAGTTCTCTGGAAAGCCATCTGGGTGACCAGTCAGCCAACAAAGCCATCCATCCACTCCCAGTCAGAGGCCCACCCCTCCTCGACCCCATGCTCCCCCCTCCCTCCCTTAAGTCCCTAACACCTCAGCTGTAGGACCTACTAATCCTGCATACTGGGTCTGCTTCTTAACCCTGCCTCCCTCCCCCATTCTGTTGGAAACCCCCTACCCCCGTTGCCAACTCTGTGTGTGTTACTAACACGCTTATAACCCAGGGGACCAAGGGATGGGCAGGGCCAGGTGGGGCCAGGTATGAGTGAAAAACCGAACTAACTTTCTGTCTCATCTGCGGAATGTTGGCCATCTTTAAGTCTCCGCTTTCTCGGTCCAGTTTTTTTTTTCTGTTGTTGTTGTTGTTTTCTTCTTACTAACCAAGGTCTCTAACTGTTCCCCTTCTCTGCAGATGCCCTTCGGGAGGGGATGAGGGGGACGAGGAATCCAGAGGAGGGGCTGGGGAGGTTTTCGGAGAAGAGGGGTTTAATTTTGTGTGTGTGCGTTCTTCATTATGATTTTTCTTTGAACACCCTGTGGCGGGAGGGTTTGAACAAGCTGTATCTCCTCCCTCCGTGAGTTTCACAGTTGGTCATTTTATTTTTCTTTTTGTTCTTTTCTTTTGTCATCCTTGTTTCTTTTCTTTCTTTTTTTCTTTCTTTCTTTCTTTTTTTTTGACACCCCTTCCCTCCCCCTCTCCGGTGAAGCACGCAGGGATTGGACACGCTATGGTAAACAAACTGCATTATCTGGTAGATATCACTCTAATTGTCTTACCGTTTGGTTTGCCGTGGGTTTTTTAACTGTTCGATTCTCCCACTTTTGTTTCTCTCCTCACTTGGTTTTTGCTCCCCAACTGCTCTTCTTTTCTTTTTTCTTTTTCTTTTCTTTCCTTTTGTTCCAGGCAATCTTTAAATTTTACTTCTTCCTTTTTAGTTTCCCTCCTTACTTTTCTTTCCTTGTTTCTTTCTTTCTTTCCTTTTTTTAAAAATCCAAACTCAAATCCAAAAGAGAAATGGAAACCCAGGCCCCGCCCTGAGCTCCTGCGTCCTGGCAGTTCCTGGCCTGAGACCTGGGGCAGGCAGGCCCCACGCGCATGAGCTCCGGCTAGATCAGCCCTGTGCTGGACCAGCCCCATGCTGGACTATTTTCTGTTACTTTTTTCTGTTCTCTTCCCAGCTCCTTAGTTTTTTTGTTTTTGTTTTTGTTTTTGTTTTGTTTTTGTTTTTGTTTTTCTCTTTGATTTGGTTTCTTTCTTGGTCTCCTGAAAATCCATGGAAAACACCATCCCATGACACGCAATGCTACGCTCTGTCAGCTCCAGACAGGGGCCCCTCGAGTTGGGAAGAGGGCTGGGGCTGCCATCTCCAGTGACGGCCAGCTGGGCATGTTCCTCAAAGGGGTAGGAGGATGGCCTTGAGACCTCCTTCAATTTTCCAGTTCACACCAGTTTTGGGGCTGTCCTGTGCTGGCTGTCGCCCCCTACCTCCCAACCTCGAGGGTTCCCAGATCTGTCTCCCTCACATTCTGCACGGCATGAGTGGTCTTTTCCCCCCACCAGGGATAGCGTCCAGTCCCCCCACCGCTCTGCTGCTCTGACTAACACTGTGTTCCACACTGTCTTCCTCCCCCTTCAGCCCCATCCCTGTCTGTCCCCTGCTTCTCCTGCATGGCCTCTGACAGGGCTTGGCTTCCTTCCCTGTTGAAGGCCTGAGAAGAGGAGGCTCAGCAGGGATAGTGGGGCAGTCCTTGCCAAGCTCTTGTGTTTGGGTTGGGCTCGCTCCTGGTGAATGCTGTTGTGGGTGTCAGTGTAAAGGCAGCTGGTGTGTGTTGGTGTGTGGGTGTGACTGTGTGTAAATGTTGGTGTGATATTTAGGGGTGTTAGTGGGAAGCCATGCTGTGTTTTTGGGAGACTGCTGATTCTCTGCATGTTTAAGTGCTGGTGGGAATGGGGGCCGCAAGCTTGGATGGGTTCTGGGACCTGGTAAGGAGTCTGCATGGAGGCGGGCCGCTGGGGCTGGCTCTTCAGTGCAGGTGCAATGCCTGACAGGCAGCAAGACAGGGAGAGGGTTGGAAGGGCCTCCTCCTCCTCCTCTTCCTGCCTGCCTCAGAGTGTGTGCCCTCAGGCCCTGCAGTGTGAGATCCCTTGGGATTCCCTCATGCCTGCCCAATTCCGGCTCCACAGCAGCCGGTTAGTCATTGCCTATTAATAATGCAAAGTGATTGAACACCAGGCTGGGGACCCTGCAGATGGACGTGTCTGCTCTCATGGGGAGGGAGGGACTTGGGGCAGCTGCCTGGCTTGCCCAGCCTGCCAGGTCTGCCTGGCTGGAAGGCTAGGGAGCAGGGAGGTATCAAAGCTGGGCTGTCTAGCCTGAGAGCCCTTTATGCCCCTTACCAGGCTTCACCTCTGAAGCCGTGTCAATCAAGACTTTGCCGACACATTTGCATGTGTGTATGTTCCTTCACCCACAGAGGTTAGTATCCATGGCCAACCTAATACCTTGTGCAGGCTCTCTAGCTTCCCATGGTCCCGATGGCTCTTGCCCTGAGATCTGTGCTAGCGTTTCACAGGGGCTCTTCCTTAAGCCGCTGCTTGTGTGAGTTAGTTGCTACACACTGCACTGTTCTTGAGAACCTGCCAATATGAACTTTCTTTACTAGCTGACAAGATGGCTCACCTGGCTAAGATGCTTGCCACCAAGTCTGATGACCTGAGTTAGCTGATTGCTGGAACACACACACACCATACACACACACACACACATATACACATACACACACATATATAAATATGTGTGTATGTATATGTATGTATATATGTATATATATATGTCCATGTCTATATACATATACATATACATATACATATACATATACATATACATATACATATACATATACATATACATACCTACCTAGTAAAAACAAAAAGAGAACTTTCTCTTTATTGGACAGCCAACCTGTTACTCTGAGGACAGGGAGCCAAGATCAACCTAGGCGGGGCGGGGGTGGGGTGGGGCAAGTATCACTCCAGGATTAGGAGCCAAGAACCTTCATTCGAGTCTCCATGGTAAAATGCTCACCACAGGGCCCGGGCCAGAAAAGCTCAGTCCCCTGAGCTCCCGGCAGGCTGATGTGTGCCTGCCCGGCTTGTACAGCGGGTCTGCGTGAAGATCAATCAAAGCAAGTTCCGTACTCTAGAAAGGAATTATCATTTCATTAAGCTTAATAAAGTGCTGGGCAGTTCCCTCTGTCACCAGGCAGGGACCTCACGTGGAAAGTGGTCCCCTTCCTTAGCAGACCCCGAGGACTAGGCGTCTCTGGTTCCACTGAAGATCCTATTGCAATCCCTTGTTAGGAACCAGTCTTAAAATAACTTCCTGAAACCTCAGAATGCTTCAAGGATGTGTAGGAGAAGAAAGACAAAGGGCTCACCTCAGTTGGTCAGGAAGCCGGCAGCCCTGCCTGGCTTCAGGCGCTGATGAAGGATCTTCTAGTTTCTGAGCCTGCAAGGTCCACACTTCCTGCATTGTTGGCACAAGTAGGAGAACGAATCTGTTGCCTTGTGTGACCCCAGAAACCCCTCCAAACCTGCCTGAGGGTTTGTCTCATTTAGGTCCAGACTGAAGTTAAAAAAAAAAAAAAAAGGTTCTGAAGGTTCTGATTCTCAGGGTATCCCTGGTGGGTTTCATGGAGTTTTGTGTTTATTTTAACTCACTAGGTTTCTTAGTATGAGTGTTTCTCTTGGTGAGGAGATGGATGGAGAAAAGGCTTGCCCAGGTATCTCCACTGGTTGAGCCCCATCAGGCTGATGAATGCTGATTTGTAAATCTAATGTCGTTCGTGCATGCATTAGATCAGGGCCTCAAAATAGCTTTTGCATTTGGAGTTTCTTCAAAATTTTTTACATTAAAGTATCTATTTTTATTCTATATGTATAGGCATTTTGCCTGCTAGTATATATATATGTCCACAATTTGCATGTTTGGCATCCCAGGAGGCCAGAAGAGGGCGCCAGATCCCCTGGAAAGGGAGTTCCAGACAGTTGTGGGTGCTGGGAACTGAACCCTACCCTCTGTCAGAGTGACAAGTGCTCCTTACCACTGAGTCCTCTCTCCAGCTATCCTCCCCCTCCCCACTGAGTTCTCTCTCCAGCTATCCTCCCCCTCCCACTGAGTCATCTCTCCAGCTAGCCTCCCCTCCTACACACACCTTTGGAGAGAGGGTCTCTTTTTTCTAGCTCTGGCTGTTCTGACAATCACTGTTTAGACCAGGCTGGCCTTGAATTTACAGAGACTCCCTCTGGGTCTACCTCCCAAGTGCTGGGATTAAAGGCCACCATGCCTGGCTTCCTCTTTTTTTTCTTACATTTTTATGTATCTAACCTATTTGTGTGTATAGGGAGCATGCCACGGGGTGTGTGTGTGTGTGTGTGTGTGTGTGCGCGCGCGCACGTGCGCGCGCAGGTCAGAGACCAATTTGTAAGACTTGGTTTTCCTTTTCTAACACTTGGGTTTGGGATGAAGCTCAGGTTATCAGGTTTGGTGGCAGGCACGTTATCAGCTACCCCTCCTGGCCAACATTTTGAATTTCATTTGAACTTGATGATCCCTGCATTTTAGGCAGGAGGTTGAGTTTATCCCCACTTAGCAGCTGGGGAAGCTGGCACTTCCCTTTGTACTACAGAGGGCTTTATCACTTTCAGTTAACTCATCGATGCCCAGTCAGCTGGAAACAGATAGGAGGACCGAAAGTTATTAGGCCCTTTTAAAGAGGAGAGTCAGAATGGCAAGATTGTTCTGGGAGAACCTGGTATTTCCGACCTGAAGTCTTTCCCGAGTTCAGGACTCAACGGCAGGGCTGTAACTACTGCCTGTGCCCGAGGCTGTGCCCGAGACAACACTAGGTGAGCTTAGCAGGGCTTCGGTCTCCCTCCACCAGCAGCTGCTTCTCCCTGTTTGCCTCCCCACTTCTGCCCATCCCTCCTGAGGAGGATGCTGGGAACTCTTTTGTGGACTTAGTTATAACCACAATAAGCCTGTGGAGCCCTTGCAGCATATGATGACAGCAATGTGGTCTACCAGGAGACAAACAGCCCACTGGCTCAGTATAACTTACATTGTCACGGCTCAAGGAAGTCCACTCAGCCACCCACAAAGGATGGTAATAGCATCATGAGCTGTGATCATGCTAGGCCCCAGGAATGGCTCCCGCTGGTGGCATGAAAGTTCCTTTTGTCTTTAGCCTTTCTTTCTTGCTTTTTGGTTTTTCGAGACAGGGTTTCTCTGTATAGCCCTGGCTGTCCTGGAACTCACTTTGTAGATCAGGCTGGCCTCGAACTCAGAAATCTGACTGCCTCTGCCTCCCGAGTGCTGGGATTAAAGGCGTGCGCCACCACGGCCAGCGTCTTTAGCCTTTCTTCCTGGGGCACAGAGGGTATGGGACACTTGTTCCATGTGAGTACATTTGTGGTTAGGACTTGGATTCCCATCCCATCTGGCCTTCCTGCACTGAGGAAGAGGAGGGGCTGGCAGTTTCCCTTCAGCTCACAAGAGGCCCCTCGAGCCCTGTCCCTGTTCCTGGAGAGCATGGGCTGATGAGCCTAGCTCATCTGGGCAAACACTCCATTCACCCCCCGTGGCTTCCTCAGAACCCACCTTGTTGAGTGGGTTAATGTGGTGTGGTTTTAGATCCTCTGCTGTGTCTTGGGGACCTTGCTGTGGTCCTCAGGACTTTGTGGAGAGGAGCCTTCTAGGATGTGGTGTGTGTGTGTGTGTGTGTGTGTGTGTGTGTGTGTGTGTGTGTATGTGTATGTGTGTGGGCTGATGATCTGTGGTGGATGGCATAGGAGTGTGTGAGGAAGACGCTCAGGTCCCGTGGTGTTTCGTTCACTGTCAGTCCCTGAACATCTCCGACCCAGTGGTTGCTCGTCTGTCTCTCCTCGTCAGTGGAAGGAAGCTTCTTCCTGCACTCCACAGCTCTCTGGCCTCCATCTTTGCTCTTCCCCATCTCCCCTGCCCTGCACGCCTTCTCACCTACTGGCAGCTTTTCTCTGGCCTGCTTGGACAGTGCCTGCTCCTTCACGCTGTTCTTCTAACCTGCATGGGTCCCAAGCTGCAGTGGCTGTTCTGTGTGGCATGCTCTCCCTTCCTCCCCTCCTCCCCTGCTGGCCCCACCCCTTCCAGAAGCTTCATGGGGGGAGGGGTTGGGGGGCAGGGGCATCAAGAACCCCTGGGGTGGAGGGGGGCAGGGGAATTATTCCCCTGTTTCCTGCTTTTACTAACGAACCTGCCATTTTTGTGTCTGGACTGATTTGTCTGAGGGAACAGTGGGTTTACTAATCTAAGTCACCTCCCTCCCTGCCTTCCCCAGACACCTTCCTCCAGTCCCTCTATCTCCACTTCCTCTCCACCCACTGCCTTGTCCTCTTCTCTTCCCTCACTGTCTCCCCAACCACCTGGCCAGTCCCTTCCTCAGCAAACTCTCTGTGTGCCCTGCCTCCTGCTAGCCTGTCCCCAGCCATAGGCCATGAGGGGGAGATTAAAATCATCCCCCCCCCCAGCGCCCTCCATGACTGATCTGAGTACAGATACCAGGCAAGTTGAGATTCAGCCCAGCCTGGAAGGGGATCAGGAGGGTGTCTTGGGCTTCCACAGTCTGCTTTAAGTCAGATCCTTCTAATTCAGATAGGGTCAAGGAAGGGCAACCTTGACCTTGGGAAACGCAGTGGGATGAAGAGATCCCATAGCATGAGGGAGATTCCCGGATGCTACCCTGGCTTCAGAGGCCAAGGAGGGGAGACTTCCTGGGGTACTCTGGAACCAGGAGAGAAAGGGTGGCAGCAGTGCTGAGCATGCTCACTTGTGGGAGTCGCTCTCGCCAGTCGTAGGCTGCTGGGAGTTAGGTTTTTAGCTAGAGACCCAGCACTAGGTCATGTGGCAACTTGATGTAGCCTTTTCACGACCTTGTGTGTGTCCCCTGAGCTGGGCTGAGGTTAGTGGGGTTTCCGGGGACATGTTAAGCCATGTTTGCTGGCAGCCTGTTTGGGCTGAGCCCACTTAGGCTCAGGAACTGAATGGCAGCCCAGTTCAGTGTTTTAAGACAGCAGCAGGGGACCTGGAGGAAGAGAGTATAGCCACATTGCCCTAGAGAGAGTCACTCACCTGCCTCACCTTCCCTGACATTCCCAACCCTTCCATTCTGATTTCTTCTTCCTTTCTCCCCTCCCCTCTGCCTTGTCTAATCTCTAACCTCGGTTGCATGTTTTTGTGACTAACCTCTCTAACCCTTCCCCTTTACCCAAACCCCTCTTCCTAGATTCAGGACAAGGTGGAGGGGAGAAGAAATACATAATCATGACCAATGCTCCCCTCAAAACAAGACTCAAAAGTATTCAAACTGCCCCCTCCCAAGATACCCGTCCCTCCTGTCCTTGAACCCAGTTCTTCTAGCACAAGGTTTGATGGTTCACAGGAGGTTGCTTCTTCAGTCTGCACCCTGCTCAACCCCACCCTGTTCACCACGAGGCTCTAGCCAAGCACGGGGAGGGGCACTTTTGGGTCCCCCTGCTCTTAGGAGTTCTAACCCACCCTCTGACAACAGAATACTGAAGACCAGGAGCTGGAAAATGGCTGGTAGCCTATGCTGCGGACTAGAGTAGGGGACATGGTAGTGTGTGACTCGCAGGCCCTTACCTTATTACTTTACCTGGAAATGCAGCACTTCTAAAGCATCTTTGGGGAACAAGAAGGGCTCCAGGATGCAGCCTGTGGAAGTGCAGGGTGGGTTTGCCCTGAACCAGGTCCTAACCAGGCCTCCCTGACTCCTAAGCCACAGCTCCCTTGCCTCCTCCCCCTCCAGCCTTGCCGTGAGTGAAGCCTCCCCGAGCTCTTCTGGGGACGAAACCTTGCAGGGACCAGGTGAACATTTGCCGATTACCCCAAAGGTAACGTGTGCCTTCACCAGCGCCCAGGCCCTCTCTGAGCACCAGGCACACCTTGCTCTGTTTTTGGCTCCTTGCCTTCTATATGAATTCTCCACCCTGGGAAGGGGTTTCCTTAGGTTGGCCCGGGCCTCACGGCCTCACGGCCTCACGTTCCTAAGGGTAGAACAGCAAGGGTGGGATCTACAGAGAAGGATGAAGGTGACCTGGGAAACGGCACAGGGCTGTTCCCTTTGGAAGCAAACTGGTGACTCTCCCAGATGTATAATCTCAGCCCAGGAGAGCAGGAGGTGAGAGGCCGAAGGTCAAGGCCAGCTTAGGCTCTAGAGCAACAACTTTTTTTAATGACTCAAAATACCAGGATACCTTTGATCTTGAGTGGCAAAGGTAAAAGTCAGCCCTGATAGGAGTCATACAACTCCTGTCCTAAGACTAGCAGGTTAAGCCGGGCGTGGTGGCGCACGCCTTTAATCCCAGCACTCGGGAGGCAGAGGCAGGTGGATTTCTGAGTTCGAGGCCAGCCTGGTCTACAAAGTGAGTTGCAGGACAGCCAGGGCTACACAGAGAGACCCTGTCTCGAAAAACCAAAAACCAAAAAAAAAAAAAAAAAGACTAGCAGGTTAACTGGTCCTCTCCGTCCTGCTATCTCTGCTGTTCCCCCAGCCAAGGCTGCAAGAACATAGCGCCAAGCAGAGGGGCTGCAAGTGAGACTCAGCACTGCTACCCAGGAAGGAAGGAAGGAAGGGCAGGGAAGGGCAGGGAAGGGCTCTTCTCCCTCGGAAAGGCTGGGAAGCTACACACGTGGCCACAGTGCTCTGTTGAGACAAAGTTGAGAGTGCAGCTTCCTCTCCCCACCTCTCTGGTGGGAAGGTTCCCTAGTGCAGAGCATCCCCCTGGACTTGCTTCTTCAGCCCATCATGGTGAGTGCCCTGTGCCACCTTCAGGTTCTCACCTGCAGGGCTTGGGCCATGGGTTGTGCAGGGCAGGCCTTAACCCTGAAACCATCAAATCTCGGGCTGTTTCCTCTTCCCTCTTCCTCCTCTCCACCCCACTGTTCCGCCTCCAAGACAAGCAGACATAAAAATGGGGGTCCCCCTCCCCCACTGCCCCCTGGTCCCTCCCTTGCCCGCCTGTGGCTCTTCCCTGGGTGTTGATGTCGGTTGTCTCCTGTCTCTCCCCCTCCTCGGGCTGGGCAGGTGACCATCTCGGTGGACGGGATCCTGACCACCACAGGCTACACGCAGGAGGATTACACCATGCTGGGCTCTGATGACTTCTTCTACATTGGGGGCAGCCCCAACACAGCCGACCTGCCTGGCTCACCTGTCAGCAACAACTTCATGGGCTGCCTCAAGGACGTGAGTAGGGCTGTGGTTGGCCAGCCTGCCCTGTGATTTAGTCTGCCCTGGCCTCTGTCCCTTGTGAGTCTCTGGTGGGATGTGACTCTTCTTTAAAGCCTGAAGCTATTGACTCACGTGGAGGGGAGTCACCCCTTTCTGTTTCTTTGGCCTTGAAACTCCCTCTCCTCGGAGGCTTTTCAGAGCTGAGGTCCACAGGGAAGGCTGCAGGCCAAAGCACGTGTCTTCACGTGTCTTCAAATGTCTGTCTTCAGGCACATGTCTTTCCCTCACTGGCTCTGTTGGCCAAGTCATTCCACCTCGTGGGTTGTCTGATGTGTAGATGAAGGGTGGTTTCCTATGTCAGTCTCTGTACAGAACATAGACAGGAGTTAACCCATTAGAAGAGAGCAGGCAGGTCAGGGACATCAGCGGACAGACGCCTGCCCAGCACACATGCCCCCATGGGTTCTATCAGCACACTACAACTGAGCGTGGTAGTGCACACATGCGATCTCAGTGTGTGGGAGGTGGAGGCAGGCAGACAAACTCAAGGTCGTCCTTAGCTATTCAGTGAGTTTGAAGCTATCCTAAGCTTCCTGAGACTCAGACTCAGGAAATAGTGACGGTAGCAACAGTGGCCCGCCTTTTTGTCATTGTGAATGACAGTTGAGCTGGACCCAGGAGCCCACAGAAGGAGCTTCCTGGCCAGTGTGGGGCTGGAAGACCGGAGAGAGGCAGCGAGGGGACTGTATAGCTTGAGAACAGAGGCCTGAGCCCTATGGGCTGATGGTGCTGAGCTTGGGACTGCTGGGATGGGTGGGTGTCGATGGACCATGGTAGCCAGGGAGGGAGACCCTTGGTAGTCAGACCCAAGGCTGCTTCCGCTTCCTTACCCAGACCCCTCTCCTCCATACAGGTGGTCTACAAGAATAATGACTTCAAGCTGGAGCTGTCCCGACTGGCTAAGGAAGGGGACCCGAAGATGAAGCTGCAGGGGGATTTGTCTTTCCGTTGTGAGGATGTGGCTGCCTTGGACCCTGTGACCTTTGAGAGTCCTGAGGCCTTTGTCGCACTGCCCCGCTGGAGCGCCAAGCGCACTGGTTCCATCTCCCTGGACTTCAGAACCACTGAGCCCAATGGGTTGTTGCTCTTCAGCCAGGGCCGGCGGGCTGGGGCCGGGGTAGGCAGTCACAGTTCTACCCAGAGGGCCGACTACTTTGCCATGGAGCTGTTGGATGGCTACCTCTACCTTCTGCTGGACATGGGCTCCGGGGGCATCAAGCTGCGGGCGTCTAGCCGCAAGGTCAATGATGGTGAATGGTGCCACGTGGACTTCCAGAGGGACGGGCGCAAAGGTCAGGAGGCCTCTGGACCTTCCCTTCCCCTGGCCACTCTTTTCTGCCTGCCCACCCTCTAGAGCTTTCACCCCCTGCTCCTAGTCTCCTCTCCCAGTTTTCCCTTGGCCCCTCTGTCATGGAGCTTGGAGAGCTGGCAGAAGGCGCAGGGACCTGGATTCATACTCTACTCCTCCTTATTTGTGACAGGAACAGTCACGCAAGGTCACTGTGGATGGGAGAGAGCAAGACTAGAAACACTGACATCACACCTAATGTAGAGATGTCGCAAAGCCAGGAGCGGTGGCTCATGCCTGCAATCCCAGCATCCGGGAGGCAAAGGCAGGAGGAGCACCATAAATCTGAGGGCATTTTGGACTATGCAGTGAGGTCCAGACCAGCTGGGGCGGCATAGTGAGGAGACATCGTCTCAAAACAAAGCAAAGTGGTTCTCCAGCCACCGATCCCTTCTATCCAGAGTCATGTTTCTTTCACTTAACAGGAAGCAGCTATCCCTCACTGTCTGGAAGGACTGCTCCTAGGACCCCCAAAGACACCAAAACCCACGGTGCTCAAGTTCCTCATAAAAGACGGTGCCGTGTTGTGTATCACCTGTACACATCCTCCTGGATAACTTGTTATCCCTAGGGTCCTCAAAATGCCTAATGGAACGTAGATGCTGGGACTGGGGCTAGCACAATGCCTAGGCTCCAGGCAAGGTGGGGCTCTCCTGTAATCCCAGTACTAGGGAGGTAGAGGCAGGAAGATCAAGAGTTCAAGGTCACATCCGGGTACATACAGGATTTGAGGCTAGCTTTGGCGAGAGAGAGAGAGAGAGAGAGAGAGAGAGAGAGAGAGAGAGAGAGAGAGAGAGAGAGAGAGAGAAAGAGAAAGAGAGAGAGAAACATAAGGCTATATAATAGTTACATTGTAGTTTTATGGTGGTCGCTATTAAATTGGTTGGTGAATAAGGACCAGCAGTATCTGTATGTGTTTAGTACAGACAGTTCGTTCCTTAAGTATCTCCATCCACGTTTGTTGGCTGAATGCGGAGCCAGAGTACACAGAAGCTGCCTGGTTTTCTGAGCGCTAGCTGTGGACTGACAGACCGCCCACCTCGTTCTGGCCACCACAGATGCAGTGAATAGGTCACCACCTGCCTGGCCATGAGGGTTCCAAATCGAGAGAACAGCTGGCGGGCTGTAACTAGCCAGTCCTCACCCTGTGTAGCTCCCAGGGTCGGCTGACATCGGATGAATTCAGAGTGGCTATGCGCGACTTTTTAGAACTTCTGTTGCTCTGGCCACTGCCTCCTCCTCCTTCCCTTTCGGCCTCCCGCTCTCAGGCTCTTGTTTTCCGCCTGCTAATTCCTGTGTGCTTGCCTCCATCTTGTTGAACCCAAGAAAGAGAATTGATACAAATGAGGCCTGACACATTATCCAATTTAAGTGCTTATCAACGTCAACTAAATTTTCTCATTCCAGCAGCCATCACCACTGCTGGCCTGCGAGTCAGCAGTGACCTCCTCTGCTCACTGCCTGGGAGGAGGGGACTGCCAGGCACCCAGAAGTGAGGCCATGCCATCATTTCCTCCCCCTACCCCCACCGCTCTCCCTTCCCCCCACTGCCCAGAGAGCCAGAGAAAACCATGAGAAAGGACTTTAGCTCTTGGCTCTGCCTCGTGACAGCACTGTGGGTCTTTGCTGACAGTCTCTAGGGTTCCTCACAGGTGGTCAGCGACCCATCCAGGAACTTGGGGTAGCTGTTTCAACCTTCCCTTGTTTTTCCTGCATCCCCACACCCCAGTGCTGACAACTGAAGCCTGCTCCTGCTGAGCCCCACCCCAGATTCCTTCTTCCTGTTTTTGTAATTTTTCAGTTGTGTTTTATATGTTGCTCTTGTGCCAGGCATATGTGTGGAGGTCCGAGGGCATTCTGGGAGCTGGTTCTGGCCTTCCACTTTTTGAGAAAGGATCTTTCTTGTTTCTGCTGCTTCCCTCTGTAGCCTGGGCTAGCTGGCTTCTTGGCGATTGCCTGTCTCCATCTCTCATCTGACCATAGGGAGACTGGGGTCTTGGCCCCACGCTGCACGTCTTCTTTTCTGTGGGTTCAGGGGATACAGCTTGGGTTCTCTACCTTGCATAGCCAGCACCTTGCACACTGGCCTGACTCTGGGGTCCTCCCACATTGCCTTGCTTTTGTTTCTTTTTGAAACTGTGGCAAATCGCACGTCACACACATTTCTAGTCTTCGTCATTACTCATGATTAGGGCTCTGACTACACTCAAGTCTCTGCACAGCCCTCACCAACGTCCAGGTGCAGTTTCCCCATCTTCCCACACTGAAGTCTCTGTTAAACATAAGCTCTCCTCTCCCTGTCCCCAGCCTCTGGCCACCATCTCTGTTTGAACTACTCTGGGACTTTAGATGAGTGACGACACACAGTACTACTTCATGTGTTCGCGTACATGCTTGCGTGTGTGTGGAGGCACACATATGTGGGTGCACACATGCATGTGCAGATCCAAGGCTGATGGCAGAAACCAGCCACTCCGTTCACTGAAGTAAGGTCTCTCAATCAAACCCAGAGCTCACAGATTTGGCCAGCCAGCTTGCTAGGGGATCTCTCTCTCTCTTTTCCTGTTAAACATTTAAACATTTTTTTATTAGATATTTATTTACATTTCAAATGTTAAACCTTTTCCTGGTTTCCCCTCCGAAAAACCTTCCTCCATTCTCTCCCCTAGGGGATCTCTTGTCTCTGCCTTCTAAGGTTGATATTATAGGTGGGCCAGCACACCCACCTGGCATTTCTGTGGTTTCTGGGGATTTGAACTCTGAGCTTCATACTTAAGCAGCAAACATATTAACCACGAACCATCTCCCCAGCTTCTCCTTTTCCTCCCTCCCCTCTCCCTCCCCCTCCCTTTCTTCTTTCCACTCAACACAGAGTCTCACACATAGTCCAGTCTAACTTTGGAATAACTTTGGAGTGGAGATCCTGTTGTCTTGGCCTTCCAGAGGATTAGGGTAACAGGCATGCGCCACTATATCCTATCTGTATATTTGACTTCTTTATTTTAATGACTTATTTGTTTTACTTTGCATGCATTGGTATTTTGCCTGCACATATATCTTAGGGTGTCGGATCCCCTGAACCTGGAGTTACAGACAATTGTGAGCTGTCATGTGGGTGCTAGGAATTGACAGAAGTCCCCTGGAAGAGGAGCCAGTTCTTTTAACTGCCGAGCCATCTCTCCAGCCCCTATATTTGTCTTCTTATGCCTGGCTGTTTCAGTGAGTAGAGTGTCTTTCAAGGTTCATCTGTGTTGTAGTGTGAGTCAGAACTCCCTTCCTCTCAATGCTGAATAACAGTGCCATGCCCACATCTTGTTTACCTTTTCTTCTGTCAAGGAATGAGTCAGGTGGCTCCTATTCCATACTGGGGAGCGACTCTGGAGCAGGGGTCAGAGTTCCTTTCAGTTCCTTCCTTCTTCCTCTCAGCACTCAGCTCGTGCTGACTCCTGTTCCAGCCAAAAGACGGGTCACGGCAGGCTCTGGGGACTCTGGCCATAAACAGTGAGATAGGCCATCACAGGGGCCACTTTTGGGATCCTGTTAGGAGAGGGACCCAGCAGCAGGACCCTGAGGAAGGTGATGCCTTGTCATGAGAGAACAGGTTTGGGGCCACGGTATTGAAGGGACCCTAGGGCTGGTGGCATGGCTCAGCAGGTAAAGGCTCTTAGTGGTCAGGCCTGATGACTCTGACTCTGACTCTCTCTCTCTCTCTCTCTCTCTCTCTCTCTCTCTCTCTCTCTCTCGTGTGCACGCACGCGCATGGAAACAGCTCAGTATGCTCTGAGGATGAGAGTTCGGTTACCAGCACCCACATCTGGAGGCTTACAAACACCTGTAATTTCAGATCCAGGGATCAAACTCCTTTTGCCTTTATAGGCATGTACATACACATGCACATAGTAAATAATAAAACAATAATTTAAACAACAACTTGGAGTTGCGGATGACCTACGCAACATGGTGGCTCACATCCCTACATACATGCAGGCACACGCACATATACACATAATTAAAAATAAAGTATATTTAAACAAACAAACATAAAACAGTGAGCCGGGTGTGGTGGCGCACGCCTTTAATGCCAGCACTCAGGAGGCAGAGGCAGGCAGATTTCTGAGTTCAAGGCCAGCTTGGTCTACAAAGTGAGTTCCAGGACAGCCAGGGCTACACAGAGAAACCCTGTCTCAAAAAACCAAACCAAACCAAAACCAAAACCAAAAAAACAAAACAAAAAAAAAAAAACAAAAACAAAAACATAAAACATAAAACAGTGCAAGGGAGCCTGGGGCCTGGGAGTGCATCTCCCGTCTTTGGGTCAGTAAGGTTTTGCGGGAGGAACTGGCTTCTAGTGGGAGCTGTGTCTGTAGAGGGGTTCTGCCCCTCCTATTTGTTCCCACCCTGTCTTTGTGTTCATATCCAGCCTCCAAGCCCCTCCCTCTCGAGATCCCTGCCATATCCGCGTCCACGATGCTCAGTGGCTCCTTGCAAGCGGTGCTTTTATTTCATTGTTTTACACAGCATCTCACTGTGTGGTCAGGCTGGCCTCAGACCTGCAGCAGTCATCCTGTCTCTGCCTTCTGAGTGTCGGGATCACAGGTGTGAACCACCGTACCTGGCTGCTGCTGCATAGCCGCTGCCACTGCCACCTCCTCCTCCTCTTCCTCCTCCTCCTCCTCCTCCTCTCTTATTCTTCTAAGAGTTTGTCAAAATCTAAAAAGAGAAAACATCGAGTAAAAATTTTCAGCTTTCAGGTATAGTGGGACTTGCCCTTAATCCCAGCATCTGGGAGAGAAGTGGCTAGAGCTCTGTGAGTTCAAGGCCAGCCTGGTCTACAGAGTGGGTTATAGGCCAGTCAGAGCTGCACAGCAATACCCTGTCTCAGTGTATATATTGAGGTTGCTCAGAGGTCTAGAGTGTGCACTGGTCTTGTAGAAACTTGTTTTCCTACACCCCCCCTTGGTGAGTCACAACTGCCTGTAGCTCCTGGAATCTAATGACAAGTCTGCCTTCTGTGAGTATCTGCACTCACAAGTGCATACTGCCACGAAGACGTATATGTGTGTGTGTGAGTGTATGTATGTATGTGTATATATATATATATATATATATATATATATATATATATATATATATATGTGTGTGTGTGTGTGTGTGTGTGTGTGTGTGTGTGTGTGTGTGTGTGTGTGTGTATGCATAATTTAGAATATCTTTAGACCAGGCATGCCTTTAATCCTAGCACTATGAGGAGGAGACAGTTTCATGCAGCCAAGGCTATAGAATGAGACCCTATCTCAAGAAAAAAAATCTTTTAACAAATATGAACAAGCTAGACACAATGGTGCAAGCCTATGATCTCAGCACTTGGAAGATGAAGTAGGTGGCCAAGAGGCTCAGGGTCATCTTTGGTTACATAAAACCATTCTGAGATGCATGGTACCCTGATTAAAAAGACAACCACCTCCCCCCAAAATCCTGAATCAGCACAAACAACACCACACACAGGCACACACACATGCACACACATACCCATGCATGCTGGAGGGAAGGGGTTGGTCCACAGATTAAGATTACAATAAAGGCTTTGAAATTCCCACCAGATTCCAGGTCTTTTCCTAATGTGAGCCCTGCCTCAGTCTGTTTTCTGTTGCTATAGGAGAACATCTGAGACCAGGCATTTGTAAAGGAAAGTTTACCTGTCTCGCAGTTCTGGAGGCTTTGAAGCCCAAGAGCTTAGTGTCAGTTTATGGGGAAGCTTTTGTACTGTCCTAACACAGAGCCAAACTGAAGGGCGGGCATTCCCACACAAAGGAAACAAGAAGGAGCAGGCACCTCCTTGTTTAGCGGCCTGCTCTCCTAAGGGACCCACTCCTGAGCCTACCCTTGAAGGAAAGTCACGGCTAGTGACCTCATTGTTAAAGATCCCGTGTCCCACACACCTCACACAATAGCAGCCAAATTTCAACTTGAGTTTTGGAGAGAACAAACCATATTGAAACCATGCTATCTGTCTTTCCTCCCAGAGAACTCTTCTGGCCTGTTGACTGGGGCTGCATGTCTGAAAGTTTAGCGTTCTAAAGCCAAAGGCAGGAAGATTACTATGAGATTGAGGCTAGCCTAGGCTACATAGTGAGTCCTACAGCAGCCTGAGCTACTACACGAGAAACAAAATAAGGGCCTAGAGACAGTTCAGTGGTTAAGAGACTTCCTGTTTTTGCTAAGGGCTAGAGTTTGGTTCTTAGCACCCCTGGCCAGCAGCTCACGGCTTCCTTGTAACTGTAGCTCTTGGGGAATCTGACCTCCTTTTGTAGCCTCTGTAGGTACCTTCATGCACACGGACATACAAACCCTCACACATAAGTAAAAGTAAAAGCCTCTGCAGGTACTTTCATGCACCCGGACATACAAACCCTCACACATAAGTAAAAATAAAATCTTTTATTTTTTTCTTAAAGCAAAACAAACAAAACCAACAGCTGCCAAAACAGAACAAGACAAAATGACTTTTCTAACTTAGGAGCCGAGGCCCAGGTCCCTCCTGGCCCCCTGCCTGTATCCCAGGCCTGTAGCACTAGCTGGCTTCCTGTTCATCCTGCCTGCTGGCCACAGAGCCAGTTCCAGGCAGTGCTGTAGGGTTGAAGGGTGGAAAAGGCAGGTTCTGGGGTCTGGCTGCTTACATGGGACTTAGATTATGTTGCTCCTCTGCTGTGGCCCTCGGGCAGGTGCCCCAGTTTCTGTAAGCCTTATTACTGGTTCAAAACTGGTTAGTAAAGGACCAAGTCCCTGGGGTGGCCACGAGACTTCAGTGATGTGTTTGGAGCAGTGGCTGCCTGGCACACTGTTGTAAGAGCGGCTGGGTGTTTGTTTCGGGTAGAGGGCTTTGAACTCAGTTATTTCAGTCTTCAGGTTTTCTGCCTCCAGCTCCTGGTCCCAGAGGCTGTGGATAGGAATAACCCAGTGAATGTTCTGACCCTTTTTAGGGACAGGATTTTTGGTTATATGTGCCTCCTGTATAGTTTGGAGGTCTCTTTTAGATGTCTAGGAAGGGTCTGAACAGAGGCCTATAGCATGCTGGGCTGGGCTGGGTGGGGCTCTCCATCTGGATCGCAAGGGCCTGGACTTAGGTAGTTTGGGAAGAGTTGGCCAATGAGGCTAGACCCCAGGGCCAAGGCTGTTGCTCATTGTCCTGGGCCGACTGTGGGGCGCAGAATGGAGGGACCCTCAGGAGCAAATTCAAGACACCCCTTTTCAGACTTGTGACTTCCCTCCACACTGAGGCCTGCTCTGCCTTGGTCCCCAGGCTCCATCTCTGTGAACAGCCGCAGCACGCCATTCTTGGCCACAGGAGAGAGCGAGGTCCTGGACCTGGAGAGTGAGCTGTACCTGGGCGGTCTCCCCGAGGGGGGACGAGTGGACCTGCCACTGCCCCCTGAGGTGTGGACAGCTGCTCTCCGGGCTGGCTACGTGGGCTGTGTGAGAGACCTCTTCATCGATGGACGGAGTCGAGATCTCCGGGGCCTGGCTGAGGCCCAGGGGGCTGTGGGCGTTGCTCCTTTCTGCTCCCGGGAGACCCTGAAGCAGTGTGCGTCGGCCCCTTGTCGAAACGGGGGCATCTGTCGAGAGGGCTGGAACCGGTTCGTCTGTGACTGCATCGGGACCGGCTTTCTGGGTCGGGTCTGCGAGAGAGGTGAGGCCGGTCCTGTGTCCTCAGGAGAACCCCATTTTCCACCCCGATGCTTCCTTCCTCTTCAGAGTAAACCTCAGGCTGGCCCCCGACTTTTCTCCTAGTAACGACTCTCGTTTTTCTCTCTTCCCTTGCCACGTTTTCTGTTCCCCTTCCCCTTCCCTCCACTCCTGGGCAGAGGCCACGGTCTTAAGCTATGACGGCTCCATGTACATGAAGATCATGCTGCCCACTGCGATGCACACGGAAGCAGAGGATGTGTCCTTACGCTTCATGTCTCAGAGGGCATATGGACTCATGATGGCCACCACCTCCAGGGAGTCGGCTGACACTCTGCGTCTCGAGCTGGACGGGGGGCAGATGAGGCTCACCGTCAACCTCGGTAACCACCCTGGCCCGGCCTCCCGGCCCGACTCTGACCTACACTCCCCTCTGTCCTGTCCCGGCCTCCGGCCTCCCTGGCCCGACTCTGACCTACACTCCCCTCTGTCTGGAGAAGCTGGTGGTGGCACCAGCCAGCGGTGACCTCGGCAGTTTAGAGATAGGTAGTGACATCCCAAATATGAGCTCCCGAGGGCTGTCTCTGGTGAGGATACATAACCTAGAGCAGCCATGGCTGACCGACCAGACTGTGGGCTGGTGACCATACCTGTCAGGATGCATCTGAGTGTGATAACTGTTCTCCCAAGTCACTCCTATTGTCGGTGACATCTGTCCTGCACACACAAGATGGCACAAACTCATTCTTGCTTGCTGGCACATTCATTTGCTCATTCACTGACTTATTCATTATGGAGTTGCTTGTTGACACCTGCTAGGAAGCAGCCCAGGCTCAGAGCAGCCCAGTGGCAGGCATAAGGACGGCAAACAGCTGGCCTCTGCATGCAGCTGCCCTTGGCTTGGAGTAGATGAAGATGTTGTCTCTGCGATGTTGTATATAGGTTTATGTGTGTACTCTGAGCGCAGGAACATACTACCTCACACTTGTCTAGCATCTTGTATTCGTGGCTGTCTCATAGGAGTCCTGTGGCTGTTCTGGGAAGATACCAGTTCACCAGGCAGGCATTGCTCACCCTGTCTTACAGATTAAGAAACTCTTTTTGGAGACAGAGTCTCACTATTTAGGCCAGGCTGGCCTTGAACTCACAGAGGTCCACCTGCTCTGCCTCCTGAATGCTAAGTAAGATTAAAGGTGTGCACCACCGCTCTTGGCCCAGTTTTGAAATTTTTATGTTGATTTGGCCAATGTAAGAAAGCTGGCAATGGCCAGGGGAGGTGCCCGTGCTAAACCCAGTCCATGGGCTTTAATGGTCAGAGTTTTGGATGGGGGGTCATCAGGCTGCCAGCCCTCTCCTTCAGACTACTCACTGTCTCTGCTGCTGCCACTGGGTAAGAACAGGCCTTGCCTGCCCATCTCCAGGGCCATAGGGATAACACTTTCCTATTAGGTTACTGTGGGCCATGGCTTTTCAAAGAGAGAGCAGAATTACTCACTTGGCTGGTTTCAAAGAGTCTTATTGTGAGGGCCAGCTTTGTGCCAGGTCGTGAGCCAGCAGAGCCAGGAGGGCACCTCACAGACTACAGTGTAGGGCCCCTGAGCGGAGAGGCCCTACAGTGTCCAGGCTGCTGATGCAAGCTGTCCATTGCATACAATGAAAGTGCCACAGCCAAGGACTGCCCCGTAGAAGCCCTCAGGCCCCGGAGTCTAAGCAGAGCCCCATGTGTTCTGGTCACAGGGGAGGAGTGCTCTCCGGAACACAGAGCTTTGAGCTCTCAAACACGGACCTGGACTCTCAACCGTAATCTTGATCCCTAGAGCGTGTCTGGGATAGACCGGGGCTTCAGGGGCCTTGTTTAGAGACTTGTGCTGGCTCCACATGTCCTTCTCCTAGACTTTGTGCCCTTTGAATTGGGTGGCAGGTGACAGCGTGGCCAGGGGACACAACCAACCTCCCACCTCAGCTATGCCCTACCCAGGGCCTCGTGTCATCCTGTCTTTCTGTCTTTAACGGGGTACACAGCACAGGAGCCCCTCCTTTTGCTGAGCATGTGCTTGCTCTCACATGGCCAAGCACTTGGCTCTGTTCTGTTTGGTGGGACAGAGCAGGAGAAGCCTCGAGCTTTTGCTCCTCAGAGAAGACATACTCCTGGCCTCGTGGATTGTTCTCGATCCCCTGGGAAGAAGCTAGAGTTTCGTTAGACAAGAGATGGCCAGGAAAATTTATCTTAGCCAGGAAAACTTATTTTGCTGGGTCCTTGGGACATAACTCTTGGAATTTAGCCTTCTTCTTCTTCTTGTTTTTTTGTTGTTGTTGTTTTGTTTTGTTTTGTTTTTTTTTGTTGTTTTTTGTTTTTCAAGACAGGGTTTCTCTGTATAGCCCTGGCTGTCCTGGAACTCACTTTGTAGACCAGGCTGGCCTCGAACTTAGAAATCCGCCTGCCTCTGCCTCCCAAGTGCTGGGATTAAAGGCATGTGCCACCAACGCCTGGCTTAGCCTTCTTCTTGTGTCTCATGAATCTCTGAAGTCAGAACAAGATCCAGAGAGATCTAGTTTGGATGTCTCAGACAGATGACAGCCTCTGTCCTACGCCTCTGGCTGTTCCCTGCCCCACTCCCCCATCTACAGAGACACAGGTGCTGAGAACTAATCGCTAGCATAGCTCATGACAAAGCTGAGACCAGACACTTGGTGCAGACACACCTGTCTGCAGATCCCATTTGCTAGGAGGGCACAGGGGTGTGTAGGCACCGAGTACACTCCAATGTGGCACCTCTGCCTGGGAGAGGGACCCAAGTTGGAGTCAGGTTCAGGAGCTTGCTTCCATGTAGCATAACCTGTACAGCCCAGAATTCCTTTTTCCCCATCCTGTGAACCAGCCAGGGCCTGCCGTGCTCCAGACAGGAGCAGTGTGGAGGCTGGGCAGGACTCGCTGCTAAGGAGCCAGAGCTGTAGTTCTCAGTCTGGCTGATGCTGAGGCTCTCTTAACACAGTCCCTCACGCTGGCGACTCCCCACTGTATAATTATTTTTGATGCTGCTTTTGTAACTCTGCTATTTATGAGTTGTAATGTAGATACCTGGGTTTTCATACAGCCTTGGACAACCTCTGTGGAAGGGTCAATCCATCCCAAAGGGGTCCCGGCCCACAGGTTGAAAACCACTGAACTAGAGGTCTATTGCCTCTGTGTAGACACTAGAGACACAAGCCAGCTCTGCCCAGCTGTCCAGCCTGGGGCTGAGCAGGAAGAGCTCTGGGCTTGGGGCCAGAAGACTCGGGGTCTAACCCCACTGTTTTTTATGACTTGGTAAGTTAATTCCCCTCTCTGAGTCTGCTCCCCCAAGGTCTGAGGAATCAGCCCAGTTGGTAGACTGTCTCGCAAGCATAACGACCTGAATTGCAGCTGGGGAGGCAAAGACAGGGAGATCTCCAGGCTTATTGGCCAGCTAGCATAGCCTAGTTGGTGAGCTCCCGATCCCAGTTAGGCACTCTCAACAATCAAGGTAGATAGCTTCTAAGGAATGGGCACCTGGGGCTGACCTCAGTGTGGCTCCCACATACACTCCAGTGTGGCACATCAGCCTGGGACAGGGAGGGAGCCCGTGCAGGGGCTTGCATCCACAGAGCAGTGCCAGTAAAGAGTGGGCCAGCCTCACTCTGTTTCTCATCTTGTCAACCACGCAGGGCCTGCCAGGCTCCAGACAGGCAGCCGCATGAAAGCCGTAGTCCTGGGCTGGGCTCGCTGCTAAGGAACTAGAGGTTTGGCCTTTGATTTGTGGTCTGTGTTTGCAAGCAGGGAGGCCGGAGGTTGGAGAGGTAGCCACGCAGTTCAGCAGACTCCGAGGAAGGAGAACTCAGAGCTGCGCCTGGAGGAGGAGCAGACGCACCAGAGAAGGCCCTGGTAGAAGGGGTCCTCGGTGATGGTTGCCGGAGATGGCAAACCTGTTACTTAAGAGAGGGCCAGCTGGGTGGTGGTGGCAGTGGCCCAAGCCTTTGATCCCAGCATTCGAGGGAGGTGGGGGCAGAGGCAGATGGATCTCTGTAAGTTCAAGGTCAGCCTGGCCTACAGAGAGTTTCATGAGAGCCAAAGCTGCACAGAGAAACCCTGTCTCAACAGAACAAAACAAAACAAACAAGACTCCAACCAACCAACCAACCAACCAATTAACCAACCAACCAACCAACCAACCAACCAACCAACCAACCAACCAAAAACAACAAAACAGAGAGCGCCAGGCAGAAAGGCTCTGATGCCCCTTTGCAGACAGAGGAACCAGAGGACTGGAGAGCAGCCTCCACGGCAGCTCAGCCTCTGAGCAAGCCGAGAGCCCAAGCAGGGGAGCAGGCCTCTGCCTCTAGGAACGCTTGTGTCCCCTGGGCTCTTGACCCTGTTGCAGTGTGGCCTGTTCCTCTCCCCCAGGAAGTGCTGTGATATCTCCACTCAGGGCACAGTCTGAGCCACAGGGGGTCGTCCCTCATGTAGATTTCCTTTTCCATTCAGAAGCTATTGGTGTCCAGAGATGCCCGTCTCTGAGGTGGACATTCCTCTCACCAGGCCCTTCCTCCTTAGTGTCCTCGGGCCCTCCTCAGAGTTCTCCTTGCTCCTCGGTTCTCACTGGTTTTGCTCTTGTGAGCCTTCCTCACGTGTTAAGTCACAGGGATGCACATGACATCTCAGAGCCCTTTAGCTCCTGGGGCCACGAGAGCTCACTGCCTTCCCACCAGGGGCTGGACAGTGACTGTCTATAGGCTGGGAGCCTGAGTAAAGATGGCACCAGGGCAGGTGCTCTGTGCGATGCCTCTTGAGAGATGGGGCTGTGTTATTGAGTTTCCTTGAGTGGATCTGGAAGCTCTGCCTCCACTCCACCTCCACCCCTGGAGAAACAGTAACCGGAAGAGTTAACAGTAACCTGGAAGTGCCTTGGACCAAACCAGGAACCATAACCATTCATTTCTCTCTGTAGATTGCTTCTCCTTCCCTTCCCCTCGCCTTGTCCTCCCCCTTTCCCTTACCCTCCCCTCCTCTCCCCTTGCCCATCCCCTCCCCTTCCCCTCCTCCCTTCTTCTCCCCTCCCTTTCCCTCCTCTCCCTGTCCCCTTCCCTCCCCCTCCCTGTCCCCTTCCCTCCCTCTCCCCCTCCCCTTCTCCTTTCCCCTCCCCCTCCCCTCTCAGGCTCACGTCATCAGCCCCATCTCTATGTCCAGCATCAGCATGGCCACCCATTCTGTGCTCCCCTCCCCCTTCCTCTTCCATTCCCTCCCTCCCCCTTCCCTCTCAGGCTCACACCATCAGCCCCATGTCTATGTCCAGCGTCAGCATGGCCACCCATTTTCCACTCTCGAGGCATCGGCTGCTGGCCGGGGGCGGGGGGGGGTGTTACTGATTATCACACTCTGAACAGCATTTTGGGGATATGTGGTGGAAGGGCTGCTTTCTCCAGCCAGCTCTGTCCCTGCTTTGCTCGGGGAGCCCCCTACCCCCCTAGATACCCATCTTGAAGGAGGCCCTTGGGAGACATCACTGCAGGGTAGGCTGGAATTGTCACCTCTTCTCTGGACAGATGGACACCAACACTCCTTGAATCTCCTCTCCTTGGGACAGGAAAGTCGAGCTCCTCACTTGGCTCTGTTCCCTTACAGGACACTGACCTCACTTCCAGCCCCTTTTTTTCTTTTTTGGACCCTTCATTGGTGAAGACTCTGCTGGCTTGGAGAGAGCCCCTGGGACCTGACTCCAGGGCCTGGCACCCTTCCCCTCATCCTCACAGCCTCCTTCCCCTCATCGTTCCTGGTTCTTCCTCTTTATTTATTTTTTTTTCTCTGCCTTTCTCAGCCTCTTCTCTCCGTGACCCCATGCTTCCTCTTGTGTCTGTCCTTTGACCTCCCACTGCTCCCTGGGTGCCCAGGCTGTGGCTCGGGGTCCCTGCTGCTCCTCCCACTCTGCTGTGGTTGACAACGCGTGTGGAGCTCAGCTGTACTGCCCCAGGGCCCATGACCCTCAGAGCCACAGTGGGTGTTTGTTTACCGCCACTGCAGGAACCTTCCGAGGCCCAAGGGATGCCAGGTGCATCCAGGGCCACGGTGCACCCGGGCAGAGCTTGTTCATGGAGAACCCACATGGGCGTCACTCTTAGCCAGGGTTAAGGATTGTCTACTCTCTGAAAGACCAGGGTCAGAGCAGGGCACACCTGTAACCTGCTAGCCTCACAGCAGTGAGGAAGAGATGCCCAGGCTCAGCGAGAGCTGTCTGAAGTCACTCAGTGTGTATAGGACTGAGGCAAGGACCCAGCACCCACAACCACACCTCCAGCCCCACCCTCCAGCCCCAGGCAGTCCCATCACTCCAAGCCTGGCCAGGGCTTTGGACTTATTAAGTGGTATAGAACAAATGACCCAAGACTGTCTCCTTGAAGGCTAGCTGACTCCCACCAACCAAAGGGTTGATCAGAGGCTCCTGCTGGCCTGAGATGTAGGCTCTGTGTAGACATGGATTTTCTAACTTTGTGAAACCCTTCCAGCTTTGAAACTGGGGACAGCCCAGGCCAGGATTGAGAGCCTTTGCTTATCAGTGACTTGCATTGTGCCTAGAAGTCACATTTTGCAGATCTTGGTGTCCCTATGGAAGGCCTTGGCTCCTTAGAAAAATTGACAAAATACTCGTTCTGCAGGGTGGCGGAGTTCTCGGTGCCCCCAGGGCAGGGACAGATAGAAGGAAGGTTCCTGTTCAGGTGGCGCTGGCCTCTGGGGCTTTGGGAGGTTTATGGCCTTAGGAAGGGGGCCCTGGGGCAGACCCCTGTTTTGGGCTTAGAGCTTGAGGAGTGACATGTCACACCTGAGCTCTAAGCAGGGTGTCGTCCCAGAGCAGGGGATGCAGGGGCCCTGGCCTTCCTTACCCATCTCCCTCCTAGTGATTGGGTAGATGTGGGGTCGGTCAAGCCCTCATCCCCTGTATCCCCTGTACGGCTGGGATTGCCAAGGTGCCCGTCTCCCTTAGACATGAGAGGCCTGGGCCCCTCCAAAAGGGGACACAAGCCCTCTTCCCACCACCTGACTGCCCTGCCTCTTGGCGCTAGGAAGGGTTGGAGCCCTCTTGAGGGCATGAAGGACATGGGTCCAACTGAGGACGGGGAGAGGGCACCTGGGCACGCGTGGTCCCCAGAAAGTGGCCCTAGGGGGAATTCCCGCCTGCAGATACCCCTCCCTGTGAAGGATGTAAAAAAAAAAATTACACACAAAACCTTGTTTTTGCCTTTTTTTCTCCCTCCCCCTCTGCCCACCCCATGGCCCCCCCAGACTGCCTGCGCGTCGGCTGCGCACCCAGTAAGTGGCTTGCCTCTTCTTTTGCAGCGACCCAAGAGGTCTGGGAGGCTGGACATTGGGGTTTAGGGAGAAAGGGATGGAGGGAGGGGGAAAGACAGTTTCATTATTGGCTTGCAAGGGGTTGTGGGGAGGGGAACAGGTATGGGGGTGGGATGGGGAATTGTGGAGGGCAGGATGGACAAAACAAAGCAGAACCAGGAAGAAGTAGTTGGTAAGGATGGTTATGGATTCTGGGAAAGGGAGAGCCAGGGCACCTTGTTGCCCAAGTCAGTAACAGGAGGAAGAAATCTGGAGCTAGGCAGCACCTGGTGCGAGAACATAAAATCTGTAGACTTAATGATGCATCTCCACCAGTGGCCACAAGGGGGCAGGCGAAGTACATGGGAAGGACGATTTGGGTAGGAAGGGTGGGGGTGTGCCCAGAGCCTCAGAGTCTTTTAAGTCGTTGTAATGCCTGAGTCTGCAGAGTTCCTGCAGGACTCAGAGTTGGCCAGTGAGGGCTGTAAGCAGGAATTAGAAGGGAGGCCAATGTGGACAGGCCCAGGTCTCTCTGTCACTGAGCAAAGAGATCTGGACATGGAAGGCACAATTGTGTCATAGTGTGGTGCACACACCTGAGGCCCTTTAAAGCCAGCACCCCAAACCCCAGGCAGACAGCGTTAGGGATCCAGGGGTAGCCCAGAGGTGCTGCCAAACCCAGAACACCTGACAGATGTGGGTGTTGACAATCATATGTCAATCAACTGTCAATAGTCACAGCTTCCAAGAAACAGAACATGTCTGTGGCCACGCAGGCTCTTTGAGTGCTACATAGGGTTAGCCATTCCAGGGTGTAGAGTTAAACAGGAATATACAGGAAGGTCACAGTGGGTTCAAGCTGTGCACATGGAAGGTGAAGCTGTGGGTGTCCTTCCTTTGGGGTGTGTAGTGTTTTGAGTGTGAGGTCTGAGAAATCAGCTGCTAGCGTCACACTAAAGGTCCGTAGGAGAACAGAGGAAGGTGTGCCTGTGTTCCTGGCTACCATTCTGTAACCAATGGTATCCTCTGCGGTCACACAAAATGGCAGGACGAGGTGGGGTTTGTGACTCCAGGTGTAGAAGATTTCCCTGCATGCCCTCCAGGTTCGAGGCAAGGGGCGTACACATTGGTGTGTGCAGGAAGTTGAGTATATCCATGTGCAGGTGGGCTGCCTCCTGCCTGGGGCGCTGCCTACAGCCATGTGTCGCGCTATGCTCACTCCCCCCTTGGTGCTGCAGGTAAAGGCCCCGAGACACTGTTTGCGGGGCACAAGCTGAATGACAATGAATGGCACACGGTGAGGGTGGTCCGGCGTGGCAAGAGCCTGCAGCTGTCCGTGGACAACGTGACTGTGGAGGGTAGGTGGCCTAGACCCAAGATGCTGGATGTATTTCCAGAGTGCTGTGTTTGGTAGCCTCTGCCTGGGTTGTTGTTTCTAGAGAAGTTATTATTATGGGTCTGGACCCCAGGGACTATTTCAGCTCCTTCCAAGCATCTTCCTGGAAGCCTGCTGCTCCACTGACTGCTGTGGCTTTCCCCGGAGTGGTGGGATGGTAGCGCTGGCCCAGGATATCTAGTAAGATCCCTTCCTGTGGCCTTGTTTGAGGACATGATCTTTTCCAGGAAGACGAGGCCCTGTTCTAGAGGTGACCCCGTGTTTTGTGCACTATTTCCTTCCCTGACGTTGGTTTTCTGTCCCGAGCAGGACAGATGGCAGGAGCCCACACTCGGCTGGAGTTCCACAACATTGAGACGGGCATTATGACAGAGCGGCGGTTTATCTCTGTGGTGCCCTCCAACTTCATCGGGCACCTGAGTGGGCTGGTGTTCAATGGTCAACCCTACATGGACCAATGCAAAGATGGAGACATCACCTATTGTGAGCTTAATGCCCGCTTTGGCCTGCGTGCCATCGTGGCTGATCCTGTCACGTTCAAGAGTCGCAGCAGCTACCTGGCGTTAGCCACGCTGCAAGCCTATGCTTCCATGCATCTCTTCTTCCAGTTCAAGACCACGGCCCCAGATGGACTTCTGCTGTTCAACTCAGGCAACGGCAACGACTTCATCGTCATCGAGTTGGTCAAGGGGTGAGGGGATGGGCACTGTGGTCCCCTGCTGACCCCGATAGAGCTCCTCCCTGGCCTTTGGGAAGGTTCAACACACCCAGACATCAGGTCAAGAGCCACATCTTTAGTCATCAGCCAGGAGGGTCCCTCTGCAGCCAAGATGGAGAAGCCCAACCCTGCTTCTGGGCTGTTGGCTCCTCGGCCACTTCCTTGCCAGGGTTCCCAGTCACGTCCCTTCTCTGGCCACTGTCCTCTTTATGGCAGAAGTCAGCCAAGTCTTTCTCTTGCCCTGGAGAATTGCGCCCTCAAGTAGTTCAGACCCTGCTTCTAGGGGACCCCTACTGTATTACCAAAACTCCCCTTCTGTCAGGTCCTCTTTTGGGGGCCAAGAGCAAGTGCTTCCGTGACCTCCCTGGGACAAGACTTCATGCCTCAAGCTTCCAGTGCCATTTTTTGGTCCCTTCCCATGGGATCCCTTGTCTACCCCTCTGCCCCAGGCCCCTGGTTTTTCTGCCAGCAGTAGCTCATTCTCGCCTGGCATCTCTGTGGTGCCCGTCTGATCTGGTGTTTCCTCCCTACCGTGGGGCAGGTACATCCACTACGTGTTTGACCTGGGAAATGGCCCGTCCTTGATGAAGGGAAACTCAGACAAACCAGTCAATGACAACCAATGGCACAATGTGGTGGTGTCCAGGGACCCAGGCAACGTGCACACACTGAAGATCGACTCCCGCACAGTCACGCAGCATTCCAACGGTGCCCGAAATCTGGATCTCAAAGGTGGGGCTGGAACCTCTGGAGAAGGCCAGCCTTACCCCAGACCCCCTTCTCCATTGAGATCAATCCCCCGCCCCCTGAAAGGGGGTCAAGGCCGCTCTCCCTCACCCCTCTTTCCTGTTCTCCATGGTGTCTGGCTGACATTTCCCACCTGTGTCTTACTGGGCTCTCCTGTGAAGCCACTTCAGATGGAGCACTGGCCAGGCTATTTCCCACCAGGGTCCCACCATCTCCAGTGACTGTACAGCAGTCACTGAAATTGTCACTGCCAGTCCCCAGTGTAGGTGGCCGAGAGGAAGAGGAGGAAAATGAATAACAGGAGGGGTAGGGGGAGAAGGAGGTGGTGGACTGGGCATTGGAACAGGAGACGTAGGCTGCAGCTATTTCAGAGCCATCTGGGGTCCACGAGACCTCCTTGCACACACATGCCTGGAGCATCCCTTAGCTTTACGGGCTCCACGTGTGTCCGTGTAACCCAAACTGTCAAAACCTGGGGAAGACCTTCAGAGACAGTGGATTCACCTCCCGAGTCCTCAGATCCAGCAGCTTGGTTGGCAGTGCTGCAAATTCACCTTGCTCCCAGGAGAGGGCGATGTGTTACAGAGACTCAGAAGTGGCAGCAGATCCGGGACCCGGGCTTCAGCTATGATGTCCAGGGCTGCCGAAACTCCAGTAGACATGCAGGAGAACTAGGGCCCACGCGGGAGATTAGACATCTCTGAGGAAGGCCTCCCCCAAGAACCCCAGTTGTCAGGAGGACATCAGAGAAGAGAAGGCTGCTGAGAGAAGGCCTGCGGTTCTGGGAAACAAGTCTTTGGGAAGGAGGCAGCGGGGGCGGAAAGGCTGTAGAGCCGCGCATCCATGAAAGGCCCTGATTACAGGACGGAACTGGAATCAAGCGTGTAGGAGAGAACATGGAGCGGGTCCCTCCAGCTGCCCCCCACCCCCACTACCCCAGGCATCTGGCTTCTGAGGGAGGGGAACACACAGATGGCGAAGGGAAGAGAAGAGGAAGAGGTGGTGTTGGTGGGGAAGCTGAGGTTTGCTGTGTCTGTTAGGGATACCATGAGCCTTTCAGGTGTCTGGAGGACCCAGTGGTAGGGTGTCAGCATCCGGGGACAGGGGTAGGGACAAGGTGGGGTGTTGATACCACTGCCTTTGCAGGGGAGTTGTATATCGGTGGCCTGAGCAAGAATATGTTCAGCAACCTGCCCAAGCTGGTGGCCTCTCGGGATGGCTTTCAAGGCTGCTTGGCTTCTGTGGACCTCAACGGACGCCTCCCAGACCTCATCGCTGACGCCCTGCACCGCATCGGGCAGGTGGAGAGGGGCTGTGATGGTGAGTGTGGGCAGTGTGGGGCAGTTAGGTGTGGCCCTGAGGCTGACAGGGGCCTCCTCATGAGCCTGTCCCAAGAGCTCTGGGACAAGGCAGGCAGGCAAAGGACGACCACATACTCTCCCTGTTGCCTCCCACCCCGACTACTAGCCAGAAGCCTAGCAGTCTTTGAGTGCCCCCTGTTCTATCCCACCCCATCATCCCAGTTAGTATCTGGCCCTTCTAGTCTGACGGATCAAAGGGCAGAGCCTCTGGCTGGTTGGGGGAACATCTACAGCCCCTGGGCACGTGGCTAAGCCTGGGGCGTTTCTCCTTCCTGCTCTTTCCAGGCCCTAGCACCACCTGCACCGAAGAGTCTTGTGCCAACCAGGGCGTCTGTCTGCAGCAGTGGGATGGTTTTACCTGTGACTGTACTATGACTTCCTATGGAGGCCCTGTCTGCAATGACCGTGAGTGCCAGCAGGGCTGGGCTGTGGGTGCTGCCATCCTATCCTCAGTCACAGGAACTGTCTGGGTGGGAAGAGGAGGAATTTTTGCTTCCTTCTGCTCCTCCATCACCACAGAGGTCATAGAGGCTAGTGGATGCTGCCCCGCACTGCTGCCCAAGTCTCTGGAGCCATCTGTTGGCAGCTGGCCTCTCCCTGTTCTGAGCTGGCCGGACATCTGATTTCCCTAGACACAGGTCCTGCTGTTTCCCCCTCTCTCTCCCCAAGAATCCCAGCTGCAGGTTGTCCCCTTGAGCCACAAGGTCAGTCCCTAGCATCCTCACTTGCCAGCTTGCATATTGTTAAGGCCCCTCCCCAGAGATAACAGCCTTGACAGCATTTTCTAGTCCCCAGAGGTTGGTGGCCATCAGCTGGTTGCAGCTTGGCAGAGGGAAGACAGCTGGGTCAGCCATGGGGGCATGGGGGTATGGTGGGGGTTGGTGGTGGGGGTATGGTGGGGGTATGGTGGGGGTGTGGTGGGGGTGTGGTGGGGGTGTGGTGGGGGTGTGGTGGGGGTGTGGTGGGGGTATGGTGGGGGTATGGTGGGGGTATGGTGGGGGTGTGGTGGGGGTGTGGTGGGGGTATGGTGGGGGTATGGTGGGGGTGTGGAGGCTTTGGCCCTTCTCTCTGATGATTGGGGATGGGGTGGGTGACATGCAGAAAAGACACACACCCGGGCACACATAAGCCTTCTCTGCTTTTCAAACACCATGTGAAAGCGGGCCGACAGGCCTGTAGTCACCTGGGGGGTGGAGTGGTAACAGCAGGTCTGGGTAGCATCTCATTGCCACTCTGCTGGCTCTGCCTCATCAAACTGGAGTCCCGAGTTATCCTAGGGTATGGGACTCCTGGGTGACTGTTGGATAAAATATACAGCGTGCTCCCCCCTCCCCGCCTCTGCCCCCCCCCCCCCGCACTTTCCTGGTTCTCAGGTGTGGCCAGCCCTCCCAGCTCTGTGCCCCAGGAGTTTCATCTGACCTGATGTTCCATGTGCCTCCCTAAACCTCCCAGCCAGCTTAGGTGCACCTCAGCCTGCTGCGCGTTCTACCTGGCTCCAGCCGGCACAAACCCTGTTCTATGTAACCCTTCCCACTGATGGTTGGTGATGGTTGGGTGCCACGGGCAAAACCTTCCCATGTGATCCTTCAACAATGCTCAGTGATGGAGCTCTGCCCGAACCTGGGGGCCCTTGGCTGCCGTGGCTACCCCTGCTGCACGTGGGTTTCTGGGAGTGGTGCTGATGCCCATGCTGGGCTTCTCTTGCTCAGGATAGAGGGAATCTGGTCCAAGTACGGCTGTCCGTGCACGGCTGTGCTCCCACGTGGCGAGCACAGGCTTCGGGAAAGGCCCAGAGCTGGAGGGGAGGCAGGATGTGTCTCTGGAATCTGGCTACTTTTGGGCAGGGGTGGGGAGAGACAGTCTCTAGGTTCTTGGCTGGGAGAAAGAAGAGACACCAGAGCTGGGGTCCAGCCCTGCCCCGGGGGTCTGTGTACCTAGTGGCATAGCCTGAGCTAAGCTATGGACCATAAGAAAAGGTGGGTGAAACGTGGAGTCCCCTAAGGGCTCGGTGTTGTTCTGAAGCCGGCTGGAGCTGCTCTGGGGTCTGCCCTGCTATAAGGGCAGGGTGAGAGACTGGGTGGGGTGTCTGCGACACTCCCTTTTCTCCCAGGGCCTCTCCTCTGTCTGGGTTTTCATGCCAGCTCCTTCTTGGAGCCCAGTACACTCCAGACGGAAAGCCCTGCACACTGTCAAGTGGAAATCAGTAAGGAGGTGGAGTGTCTGTGAAGAGGGGTGGGGAGGACGGGACAGGGGAGCAGGGCAGAGCTGGCCCTGGGAGGGTGTTCAGAACTGCCTGGATGGAGAGACTGAGGAAATCTGACCCTCAGGGCAGCTTCTTCCTGCCTTTTGCCTCTGTTTCCCCACCTGTATCATGGGAGCTTTGAAGGTTTGGGGTTACCGGGGTGGGGGGAGCTCTCAAGAGTCAACTCGGGCTTGGAGAAAAAAAGATCAATCAAGAGACAAGTAGGGGGAGTGAAAAGGGGGCCATTCACTGAGAGGAAAGAGGGGTCAGTGGAGGAGAACATCCACACCAGAGTCCCTGGGCTGCTGCTGTCTGAGGCAGCTCTGGCCTTCCACAGCCTGTTACCTCTCTCCATGCCTGCATCTTCACCTCTCATCTCTGCATCCTCTGTTGGTGTCTTGCACATCTCCATCTCTCTTCTTCTGACCCCACCCCCAGCGTCACCCCCTCCAGCTCTCTCCAATTCCCACTTCACCAGTATTGATTGGCCTCCAGACGGCTACCCTTCCTTTCCTGTCACCACTACCAGCTCCCCCCCCTCCCTCTGGGGCCATACATTTTCTGCCTGCTTGAGGCTGTGTCCGTCTGTACTCCAGAGCCAGGGCCCCAAGGATGGGAGAGAGTGGGCGGGCGGACAGGACCTTGTAGAACGGCACCCCATTGTCTCTCACCCCCATGGGACTGTGCACCCCTGGAAGCCTCTTTCTCGACAGCACTAAGGACTGTTCTCCACTTTTGAAGCCATGTGTGTGGACCCGCCCCATCACCTCAGCAATCCTGAGGGAGCTTGCTTTTTTTCTTCCTTCCTTCCTTCCTTTGTCTCAGAAACAGAGTCTCGCTATGTATCCCAGGCTAGACTCTAGCTTGAGATAGTTTTTCTGTACTGGTCTATCAAGTGCTGGAATTCTAGACATTAGCCCCACACCTGGCTTGTCCAGGATCTCGACTGCACCCGTGAGCTCACCGTGACAGTTCTGCACCAGATGGAATCTGGAACCAATACTCCGGCCTCTCCCGCCCCTTCTTCTCTCAGCAGGGCCTTCCTTCCCTCTCCACTCACCTGCCCAACTTGTGCTCAGTTCAGGGTCTCTTTACATTGTTCTTCTTTTCTCCTCTGCCTCCTGCATTGCTTGCTCTCCCCTGTCCAAGCAGGTTGATGTGAGTGTGAAGGTTGCATCCAAAGGTGAGGGAAGGGATTTTATCTGCACGTGTCTCTGGGGGCCATGGCAAGTACTTCTAATCCACCCCCAAGTGTGGAGAGCAGATCCCAGTGAAAGGGGCCATCCTAAGACAGAAAGGTTTCTTCAGCTGGATGTAATCAGACCTGGAAGCCTTTGTCCTTCTGAACAACTGTCCTGGAGAACCCTGGGGAGCTAGGGGCTGAGGCTAGGAGACAGGAGAACTGGGGAGGGGAGGAGGGAGGGCTGCAGAAAAGGAAGGGGGCCTTGAATAGGACCAGGCAAGCACCTTGGTAGTCAGGGGTGTGAGTGTGTGTGTGTGTGTGTGTGTGTGTGTGTGTGTGTGTGTGTGTGTGAGAGAGAGAGAGAGAGAGAGAGAGAGTGTGTCTCCAGTGCCTTTGGGGCTGTGGATGGGTTGTTTCTGTAGCTATGGATGACTGAGTTTTAAGGGGGTGGGGAGTTTATGTTGGCCATTCATTGCCTATAATCAACATGTATGTGTGTCTGTTTCTCTGCAAACATTTGGTATGCCAATATCTGATCACACACATGTATATATGTGTCCGATCTGTGTGCCTCCTGGCACACTGGTACCTATAGGGATGCGTGGGTGTTTTCTTACCCGAACCGGTCCACAAACCAGCGTGCACATGTGTTTCAAGGGGGAACAGCTAAAGAGGGCTGTGGCCACATCTCTGCGAGCTGGACCAGCAAGCACTTTTGGGTTTCGTCCAGATGGGGGAGGGGTGGTGATGGTGGTGGTGGTGGTGGAGGAGGAGGAGGAGGAGGAGGAGGAGGAGGAGGAGGAGGAGGAGGAAGAGAGCGGCCTCTCTTGCTAGCCTCAGTCCTGTTCAATTATTCAGCAGGGCCCCTTCTCCCGGAGGGGGGTGGCGGTGGTGGTGGTGATGGTGATGGTGGAAAGCGCGCTCCCGAGCGCGGGGGAGGGGCGGGGCGCGCGCATAGGAGAGGCGAGCGGCGAGCGGGCTAGCCAGGTGCCACGCCGTGGAGCTGCCCAGCGCCGCCCGCAGATCGGGAGCCGCTCGGGTCCCTCCGCCCTGCCCCCCCTCCTCCTGCGCTTCCCCTCCCCTCCCTTCCTTTCCACCGTCCCTCCCTCCCTCCCTGTGTCCCTCCCTCCCTCTCCCTTCTAGCCCTCTCAGCCTCTGCAGCAACACTCCGCTGCCTCCATCTCTCCGCCGGAATCTCGCAGGCTCGCGCCTTTCCTCTGCTTGGCCCCGCTCCCCTCTTCTCCTCTCCCCTCCTCTCCTCTCCCCTCACTCCCCCATCACCCGGATTTGCTTCCCTCCCCCTCCTCCCGCCCCCCTCCCCCGGCCGCTCCCTCCTTCCTTCTCTGGCCTCTGTCGGGCAGCAGCGGCGCCGGGTCGGTTCCGCGGGGCTCTCGCTTTCGGGGGAGCCGGGCCTCTGTCGCTTCTGCGCACCCCATCTCCCGCCCCGCTGGGTTTTTCCGCAGGATTTCCCTACCGTCCCCTCCCCAGCACCATGCCCCCACCCGCTGGCCGCTGACGGCCCTCTGCGCCGGCCCGGCCCCGGCCTGAGGGGGGACCCCTAGCCGCCCGCGATGGATCCAGGCTTCACGGACCTTGGCCTTCCCGCTGCGCGTACCCCGGATTCCCCGGCGGGATCCAGTTGATTTGCTTGGCTCCGGACTGAGGCTCGGGCTCTG
Source organism: Mus musculus (assembly GCF_000001635.26). Classification (NCBI taxonomy): domain Eukaryota; kingdom Metazoa; phylum Chordata; class Mammalia; order Rodentia; family Muridae; genus Mus; species Mus musculus. The sequence goes on from NC_000085.6 coordinate 6,498,152, forward strand.
GTTTTCCTTCGCTTCACCCCTACCCCCCTCTCGGAGCTCGCAACCGGAGGGGGGCTTCGCGGGGCCGCGCAGCCCCGCGTCCCCGCCCCCGGCCATGGGGCTGTAAGGTGGCCGCCCCCGGGCCGAGATGCCCCCCGGGGGGAGCGGGCAGGGGGGGTGCCCGCGCCGCCCCCCCGCCCTGGCCGGGCCCCTGCCGCCACCGCCGCCGCCGCCGCCGCTGCCGCTTCTGCTGGGGCTGCTGCTGCTGCTGGGGGCGGCTGAGGGGGCCCGGGTCTCGTCCAGCCTCAGCACCACCCACCACGTCCACCACTTCCACAGCAAGCACGGCACCGTGCCCATCGCCATCAACCGCATGCCCTTCCTCACCCGCAGCGGGCACGGTAAGTGGCGCCCCGACGCCGGCGGACTGGCTTGTGGGGCTTGGGTGCTCCGCCCAGGCCCCGGGAGCCCCGAGGGCCGCACCCCGACTGTGCACTCTCGGAGCTGGGCTTTGCGGCGGCGGAGCCCCTTCACCTCCCATCTCCAGCTCCCATCATGCCAGCCCCACCCTCACCTCCATCTCTCCATTCCTCCTGCTCACCCTCATCCCTGTCTCCATAAGTGCTTCCTAGTCTCACCTGCACCTGCTCTTCCCCAAGTGCTTTGTTAGCCTCTGTCTCTCCCAGAGCCCTATCGCCTGTCCTTTCACCCTGTCTGTCCCTCCTTGAATCCCTCTTCCCTATCACCTCCATCCATCCCCTTCCGCGGCTGGTGTGCTACCTTCCACCTCTGCCTACCTGGCAACCTTCCCTTTTCTTTTCCATTCCTGGCCTTCCACCATCCCTCAAACAATTCACTCAGTCTGCGGGCCCCATCATCTGCACCCCGATTGTACGATTGTACTCTCATCTTTGGTACCTACTCACCTTCCATCCCCATCTCTGCTCTGCTTCCAGTTGTGACCCTCCCCATGTCACCCCCTGAGCCCAGTCTCTCTGCTTCCAGGCTCCTCGTCACCTCTCCTGTGTCAGCCCCAATCACTCCATTCACTGCCAGCCCAGTCCTTCATACCCTCTGTCTCCAAGCCCCTGCCCTTCCTTCTTGAACAGGCCCTGCCACTTTATACTTCAGACTCACTTCCCCTCTAGACCTCAGGCCTTCATTCCTCCATATCTGAGACTCCCCCACCCCCAGGATTCTCAGGAAGCCATCTCTTCCCAGCTCTGTACCTGTCACCTCCTGTCTATGTCCCTCAGACTCTAGGAGCCTGTCACTTTCCATTACTGTACCCCACAACATCTATGCCGGGTGCCCCGTTTCCTGACACACCTGCCCATCTTGGCGACTGTTGCTTTTGTCTCAGGCCCTCCTTCACGTGCCATCTCAGGGCTTCAGCCACCTCCCATCCGGAGACCCCATCAGCTCTGGGTTTAATTTATTTATCACTTCCCGCTCCGTCCTGCACCCCAGCTTCATCTCCCTCACCGTGTCCTTCAGTTAAGCCCCTACCACCCCCATTCGTGCTCCTCTTCTGCCGGCCCCCATCTCCAGCCCTCATCACCTCCCGGCCCAGGCTCCCTGCCCACCGCTGGGCTCTCCTCTCCATCTCTGAGCCCTCCATCCCTTGCTGTCTGAGCACTGTGCTCCTCAGCTCTCTCCATTCTCCCCTCTCAGGGCTTTCATCTCCTCCCTGCCATCTCAGTGCCTTGCCATCCTCATTTCAGACCGTCCCTCACCTTCCCTGCTCAGCCCCATTGCTGTTCCTCCATCACTGTCTACAACCATGCTATTGTGTCCCGTCCATTCCCCTCAGTGCCTCCCATTTCCACACTCTTGGTTTTCCCATGACTGTTCTGTGTCTGCAAGAAGCCCCCTGATCTCCACACCCCATGTCATATCCGGTCTTTCTGTCCCTGTCCCTCCCTGCCCCCCATATGCCACTACTTTGTTTCCTCCATTCCCCAGGAGCAGTCTCTTCAGGTCCCTCTGTTCCCTCTCTGCCATCTCAGCTACCATCCCTACCACAGGCAGCACTCTCCACTTCTCCTTTCCCACATCCTCACCCCAGCTCTGCCTCTTCAGGGTCTCTCATGCCCTTCCCTTACCCCTGCCTCCTTGCTGTTCTCTTCTGGCTCTCCTCAGATACTCAGACAGAACATTCTAGGCAATGGTGCTAGGTATTAGGAAAGGGGTCCAGGTGCACTGGAGGGGAGCCCTGTGGGGAAAGAGGGGCAGACATGAAAGAGACGGCAAGGTGCTGGCTCAGAGATGATGGGCAGGTGGAGAGGAGAGCCCAGGAGCTGGCAGGGGCAGGAGTCAGGCAGAGGGAACAGGAATCCAGGCTTTCCTGGACTGTGCAGGGTGCTTTATTTCTCTACAGTGTTAGATCTCCCAGAAAGGTCTTGTCACCGCCCCTGATGCTCCGAGACACGGTCAAGAGAATGGGGCCAACAACTATAACATGTTGGCATGAGCATTGCCTGTGTGTGTGGGGTGTCTTCCCAGGGTAGAAGGAGGTAAGGATGAGGGGGAGGGCAGCTCGGGACACTGATGAAGTGGTGGAGAGGCTGAAAAGGATTCAGGGGGAAGGAGGGGACTAAGGAAATCTACAAGAGGAGAAAGCAGTTTCTCATGACTGAACCCCTCTCTGCTCACCTCAGCTATGGGGAGATGAGAGAACTGGCCTCCCCTGGGACGCCTCCCTGGGCTGGAGGCCAGCCAGCTTTCCTCCTGCTCCAAGGCTCCCTAGTGTGAGGGCAGTGCACTTTCTCTTTCTCTCTCTCTCTCTCTCTCTCTCTCTCTCTCTCTCTCTCTCTCTCTCTCTGCATGGACACCTGCTTCTCTGCTTCTCTACTGAGTCTCCTTGCCTTCTTCCCTGCTCACAGCTTTCCCACTCTCCCTCCCATCCCCCAAGCCCTCCCATTACATAATGTCCCTTCCCACCTGACATTTCTGTACCTGATGTCACTGTAGGGTATGGGGTGACCAACACACCTGGGACCTAAAATGGACAGAGGAGATGACACCTTTCTGGTCTTTCTGGTCATGGACCCCTTCATCCCAGTACTGGTCTCTGAATCTTTGATGAGCTCTTTTCTAGTCCTCCCGAGAGCCCACGAAGGCAGACCAACTCCCACTCAGTTCAGCAGCTTCCAGCAGAAGAGGGCTATCATGTAGTTTGGTTCTGTGGATGAGTATATAACTTAGATTCCTGACTGAATGGTGTATGGCCAGGATGAAGCTAAGAGCTGAGGTATGTAGATGAAGAGAGAGTTTAGCTGTCAGGGCCTGTGCAGAAGCCCCACCCCCTGGCTGTGGTGTTCTCCTGGGAAGATTTGTTGATAACAGAAAGCACCTAAGACCCGGGCTTTTCTGGATAATGCAGAGGCCTTATCCCTTGACCGCTCTAGATCTCCCAGAAAGCTTCTGTGCTGGCTTCTGATGTTCCTGGGGCACTGGCACACAGAGCCGCATGTGTGCTTTGAGCCCCCGGGGCATGACTGCACGGGCAGTTTTTAAATGGAGTAAATGCTGTGAGTCTGGGTTCCTGAAACATTGTTGATGGTTAGTTGTTTTCTTTCTAGAATGTAGGGATGTGTGTGTGTGTGCATGCATGTGTTGACTATATGATCATATCTAGTGTTTTATGGCTCTGTGAATTTCTGGGTCTAGGAAGCATTGAGGTGACTGTTGAATGTGTGCAGAAGGTGACATCTTATGTCTGATTAGAAACTCTTGCCATGGGCTTCCAGCGGTGTGGGTCTGGCCAGCATGCTATGCATAGTCAGCTCCCAATTTACCAGTGTGGAAAAGAACAATTGGTCTATACCAGTCTTGGGCAACACTGGAGCCTGCTTTAGTCCCCTTTGCTTCTCAAAACCTTTCTGGATGCTGTCAAGTTACAGATGTGGAGTGTTATCCTGGGCACCAAGGCTGGCATGCCTTCTTCTGGGAGGGCTAGAGAGTTTGCTTGCCTGGCAGAGCTGTGGGAAGCGCCTCCGGAGCGTGGCCGGAGGGGCGGGGCTTGGCAGAAGCTCCGCCTCCAGCACCCGACCTCCTCGTAAACCAAGCCCTCTGTCCCCGCCCGTGCGGGAGCAGTGGTGCTGGGGAGAGAAATGTCTCCCTGGGGTAATTACTGCAGCCCCAGCCCAATAAACCATTCATCCTTTCCCTCTTCTGCCCAAGAAGTGTCTCTCCACCCTGGTTCCCCCCCACAGTATAATAAATGCCCTTCGGCTTTAACAGGTCCGCCCAGCACAGTAAACTGGCTGCAGTGTGAGAACAGCTGGATCATAAATCCTGGGGGAGGCCGGGGCTGGGAAGCGGGAGGGCTGGGGCGCGGGCGCCCATTTGTACCTCGCCGGCCCCTGCCCTTGGCCGCCCGCGGAGGCCTGTCTTTGTGCGTTTACCGCCATGTTTCCCTGGCTGCCTCGACTCCTGTGGCGGGGTCTGCCTCTCCGGTCTGGGGCTTTGTGTGCAGTTGGGTGCCTCGCGACCCGCGCGTGGGTGTGGGGTCTAGGTGTGCGTCACTTGGAGCTGGGTCTCCTTGTAAGGGCTGGGACTTGGGTTGTTGGCACACATCTCAGATCTCTCCGGCTTTCCTGTCTAACCCGGCACCTGGCTTGCTGCTGTTCCGGTGCTATAGAAGCAGGAATGGCGCTGTCCATGGTGATGAGCGTGCTGATGGCTTCCAGCAGGAAAGCCGGCAGGAAGGGCCTCCTTTTTAGACCTGGCAGATTTGGGACCAGACTCCATGTAGATGGAGTTTCCTTCCCTGGTGTTAAAGGACCAAACAGCCTGATGAAATAGCCCTCTCCCGGGGAGGCCCTGGAACCCGGGGGTCAGGGAGTGTGTAGAGGAAGGTCAACATCTCTGCTCCCCAAACCCAATCTCCCAAATTCAACGTGCAGCTTGTGAGTGAAAGGGAGAGGGAGGACCCTGGGTATTATGGTTGTCATGGAAACAGCCGATTTTCTGGAGTGCTGCAGTGTTGGGAGCTGAGAGACTGTACTGGCTGAGGCATAGCCACTTGGCTCTGCTCTCCAGGCCCAGCCCTTACTAGGCAGTCAGGTAGCCTGCAGTGAGTATGGAGGTGATGCTCTCTGTGTACCTCTCACTGGGACCCGAAGGCCCAGCCTTCCTCACTGTACCTCTAGGGTCTAAGGTAGAAGGCACACCTGAGCCTGCAGGGCCAAAGCTGCTCTCCCCCCCGTCTGCTGGGGTGCTTTCCAAACTACAGGCTGCAAAAAGATGACAATTTTAGACATCCACGTGGTTTCTCCATGTCTGCCCTGCCCCTGAGGTCCCTCCCCATTCTTACTCTGTCAGGAGGGTAGGAGACAAGGAAGAAGCTCAGGGAAGAGCAGGGGACCAGTGCCTTCTCTTGCTCTAGTCTCACCAGTTCTGATGCCAGACTGAAGCCCCCCTTCCCTTCCCAGCCTCTCAAAGCACTCAGAAGTCCCCTCCCTCTCCTGGGGACCTAGAGTTCCTTGATGGATCCCTCTTTCCACCAGACTGCCCAGACTACTAGGGGCCCACTGGGTGAGAGACCCCGGGTCCCTGCTTCCCCTAGACCAGAGTTCTCCACTGTGTTCCCTACTGGCTTGCTGCAGGCTTCCATGCCCAGTCTCCATCTGCATCCCTTTCTCCCTGGCTAGGTCCTCCCTTGAACTCCTTTCCCCATCTCAAGAAGTGCCTTGAGAAGAGTCGTTAGTAGCTGATCATTTAATCAGGCACTTTATGCATCTCATCTGCTCTGGTTATGTCCTAAAGAATGCAGGATGAGTCTCTCCCCTTCCCTTTCTGCAGGCCCAAGAGTCTAGTCCTTCAGGACTCCCAGCAAGGCTCCCTTCCCGGAAACTGGGTGACCAGCCCCCCTCCCACTCCCACCTCCACCCCCAGGGAGCTCAGTCAGCCGCAGGAGGGAACATGGCGACTAATGGGGTTTATTTTGGGGCTGAGATCGTTAGGGACCTAACACCCGCCCCCGGCAGCCGGATGGCGAAGAGGAGAGAGGGTGGGGTGGGGGAGGGCTGGGAGAGGGAGCCTACATCTCAGGCTCCCACTCTCCCGCTTCCCTTACCTACATCCCTCTCTGTCCTTCTCTGTCCATCTGTCTCTCTGCCTCCTTCCTCCTCTGGCTGTCAACTTTCCCCATGTCCCCCCACCCCCCTCCCGTGTTTGCCGCCTCCTTTCTGGGCAGGGTTCCAGGCCTCTGGGCTTTGGCACCCAGGTACCCTTGCCTGAGGGTGGAAGCAAGGATCCCTGGACAGACCAGGAAGATTCCCGGGGGACTGGGAGGGGACAAAGGGGCTGGCACTGGCAAGGTGCCAAAAAGGAGCTATGAGTCACAGCTGCCCACAGCCCTGCTCATCTTCCCGCCATCACTTGAGGCCTCTGTGTTGCTTGGCTCGGGTCCCGGAGAAGCACTTGGGAGAGGTGGAGCTGGTCAGAGCAGACCCAAGGTCCTTCCTGCATCGGACATTCTTGCTGTCTGGGCTCCTCACAGCCTCTCTCTGGTCACACTCTGTGCTACCTGAATGCCTGTCATTAAAGCTAGAATTCTTGAGGCAGCTACATCTGTCAGGGCCCTCAGCTGAGCACCTGGAGCTACAGGGCTGTGGCTTCTGTGGGCTTCCTAGCTGAAGCCCTAGTACTCTAACCCTGGTGTCTTCAGGCTCTGGCCCCCAGCCAACTGCAAGGACCTACTGACATTTCTTCCTCTCCGTTTTCTTCTCTCTGCAGCTGGGACCACATACATCTTCGGGAAGGGGGGAGCGCTCATCACCTATACATGGCCTCCCAATGACCGGCCCAGTACACGGATGGACCGCCTGGCCGTAGGCTTCAGCACACACCAGCGGAGCGCTGTGCTGGTGCGAGTGGACAGTGCCTCCGGCCTCGGGGACTACTTGCAGCTGCACATTGTAAGGACTGGAGCTCAGGGCCCATCCTGCCATCCTGAGTCCCAATTCCCTCAGGTCTCAGTGGTGGGGATGCCATCTCACTACTGTCCTTCATGGGGAGAACTCAGGGCCCCATTCCCTCACTCCTTGAAGTTTTTTGTTCACTCAGGAGCCACCCAGTGCTGGCCAGTTGTCTTCCAGTCACCCAGGGGTCTGAGCTTCCAGGTTATTCTACTGTAGCTTTCAAAGTGGCTGCTCACTGCTGTCCCTGTCTTCTCCGTCACACCTACTTGCCCAACAGTGGCCACCTGTGCCTCTTGGTCTTGACTTTGAGCCCTGCCCTGCTTTTGCGTTTTTGTGACCTTCGCCATCCCAGCAGACCCTTGGCCAGGTCTTTTCCACAGGTTCTAGTCAAGTTCATTCCTCACTGATCTCTTGGTTGAGCCTCACATCCCATTTGTCTATTGCTGATTTATCCCTTTTCCTTTCTCTTTCCACCCGGGCAGGGACAATGGTCAAGGGCACTGGCCATTCCCACCCCACACCCTTCCCTGTGATCTCTGGTCCTGTCCTATACCCTTCCCTGTGACCTCTGACCTCATTCCACACCCTACCCTGTGACCTCTGGTCCTATCTTACATCCTTCCCTGTGACCTCTGGTCCTGTCGTATATCATTCATTCCCTGTGACCTCTGGTCCTGCCCCACACCCTTCCCTGTGACCTTTGGTCCTGTCTTAGATCCTCCTCTTGGCCAGGTCTTTCCCACAGACTCTAGTCCAGTTCATTCCTCATTGATGTCTTGGTTGAGCCTCACACCCTGCCCTACACTCTTCCCTACATCCATTTCATTTCTGAACTTAGCCTCTGCCACACCCTTCCTTCTCCACGCTCTTGAGCCCCAGCCTCCGACCTCAGCCTCCAGCTCGATACGCAGCTCCTTTGCCCTCAGTTTTCGGTTTGTATCAAGCCATAGCCTTGAGCTGTGAGGGTAGAGCAGGCTGGCCAGGCTCTGTGTGCCAGTTGGAAAGGTCTGTGTGGGGAGCCCTGGGTGTTGTGGAGAGAAGAATTAGGAAGGGGGAGAAAACCAGCAGAGGAGGCTGGAGTAGGGTATGACCTTCCCCATCTGAGCAAGGATGGGGCTCTGGGTTCCTATAGTCCAGCTCCTCCAACACCAAGGTGTGAAGCGATGGCATCCTGTGAACAGAGCATGACTACTGACAGTGGTGGGTGACAAGCTTGGTTCCCAGGAGGGGAAGGACACAGAGGGACGAGCAGGGGCTGAGGTGGAGGCCAGGCTTGGGGAGGAGGCCAGCTGTGTGACAGCCCATGCAGAGAAATGGTGAACTGTGGACAGCAGTGTGGTGGTGGGCATGCGACAGTTGTGACAGAGAGATGGCTGTGGGTCGAGGTGACCCAGAGAGACCTTGTGTCAGTGCCCTTGGAAGAGTGTGGCTGTGAGCTTTCATTTCCTCGGGGATTGTTGTGGTTTCAGTCGCCTGACCGTGTGGTTGGGTGCTGTCATGTTTCCCTGAGTCCTTTTGAACTGTCCCCTCTTCTCTGTCCTGTGAGGCCACGTGTGGCTTTGGAGCTGATGGTGAGTTTGAGCCCCAGCACTTTCCGTAGTTTTGCTCTGTGCTTGTGCAAGTCACTGCAGCTCTCCGAGCCTCGGTTTCCCCAGATGTGCCCACACATGAGATCATATATGTAATGAGCTCATTGCACGGCATTCCGCATCCTGGTAACCTGTGACTAGTCGCCTGGGCATGGAAGTTTAGGGGATGATGCTTCCTCCCAGAGCAGGAAGGGCAGGAAGTCTGTGAGGAGGCATTCTTCCGTCAAGCCTCCCCTGGTGCAGCCCTGTGAGGGCGCAGCCTAGGTGCTGCAGAGCATAGGGAGGATTCTGAGAAGGGTGGAGGTCCCAAGAGACGCAGGCACCGAGGGGGAGCTGGGTACCAGATGGGCTCACAGCCCCTTGGGGGCAGCCCCCAAGTCCCCTCCTCCCCCAGTGACACATCAGCTCCCACCACAGCATGGTTAGCAGTTCTCAGAGAGTGGGGAGGCGGCAGCAAAATAAGAGAAAAGCAATTTGACGTTTCTAATAAAGCGTCGCTCCACTTTGCCAAATTAATTTTGACTCCCATAATTATTTGCTGTAGGAGCGGCCGCGTTCTCCCCACCGCCGCCTAATGAGGTAATTGGGGAATTAGGAATTAATGACTTTAACAGAAGTGACAACTGACTTCACATCAGGAGCAGCTCTGGGGAGCTGCCTCTCCCCCGGAGTGCACAGCTCCAAGCTTGGCTGCCTCCTAGGAAACCCAGGTGTCCTGCCTTCCAGCTCCCCTGGCCCATCCTCTGACGGTCCAGCTCCCATCCCGCCAGTGCCCTTGACCATTGTCCCTGCCCGGGTGGAGTCTTGTGGGGGGGAGAAACCCTCAGAGACATCCAAGGGGCCGATACTATTCTGGGTGGTATCGTTACTAACAATAGTAACCAGGAGGCTTGGCTGTTCCTTGCCTGTGTGAGAGCAGATGATCGTCTCCCTGGGGATGTTGTCAGTCCGTGGGTGGTGCATGGGTGGGGCTCGCTAAGACGGTTAGGCAAGGCGGCCTCAGTTTCCTTGCTGTACCTCCTTGGGGGTGGATGACAGAGTCTGTGCAGACAGGTGTGTGTGGCTTGTGCAGGATCTTGGGATGGGGAGTACTGGATCCCACAGATAGATAGCCTTGGGGAACATGGCTGCATGTCCTGCTTCTCAACCCACCCCTCACCTCCCTGCGCCCCCCACCTCCACCCCCATTGCCAGGCCTTTGAGCTTTCTTTCAACGTGGCTAACGACCAGAGGGTTTTTTCTCGCTCAGGCTGGACTGGGAGTTCTTCAGTGTGTGGTTTTGTGAGCTAGGCAGGGTCTCTGAGAGTGATCCAGGGCTCCCAAGGATCCCTGTGCCGGCCCTGTGTGGGAGGGGCCAGGGATCCCTGTGCCGGCCCCGTGTGGAAGGGGCCAGGCTGACTCTTGCTGTGTGTGATGGCTGCTGGAAGACACAGGGGAGCAGAACTGGGCTTAGCTTTGGGTTTAGTGGGCCTTCCCCTGGCTTGGTGAGGCAGGCTGGTCCTGAAGGCAGGGTTGCCCTTAGCATCTCGCACGCCATGCCCCTCAGGTCTTTGAATGAGTGTCTCCCCAGACTAGTGGGCAAAGGGACAAGAACAAGGGCACTGGTTTTGGAGGTTGGGGCTCAGATGCTAGGTCCTCTCTTGGGAGCTGAGACTGAGGTGTTGCTCCACCCCCAGCCTTACTTTCTTCCTGGGTAAGATGTGACACCATACGTCTCCTCAGGGTTCCTGTGCCTCCTCAGGGTCCCTGTGCGTGTTCTGAGATCTCAGCAAAGTTCCTCCTCTCACTCCATCACCGCTGGCCACATTGTTTGTGGTTGGACCTCAAGTGGCCTTTTCTGGCTTCCCTGTGGGCCTGGGTCCTAAGGGTGCAGTCTCTTGGCTTTCTTCCCACAGGTCTTTACCACCGTCTTCTTTCTGCCCCCTCAAATCTCCAATCCCATCCCATCCCAACACCCCAAGATCCTCCTCCCTTAACAAAGCTGGTATGGCTCTACAGCCCTGTTCTTTTTCTTGCCCATCACTTCCTACCCTTCTAGGGTCCAGGCTTCCCCCTGACACTGTAGCTGCAGAGGTCAGGCAGGGTCCAGGCTAACCCCTGACACTGTAACTGCAGAGGTCAGTCAGGGTCCAGGCTAGCCCCTGACACTGTAGCTGCAGAGGTCAGGCAGGTCCAGGCTACCCCCTGACATTGTAACTGCAGAGGTCAGTCAGGGTCCAGGCTAGCCCCTGACACTGTAGCTGCAGAGGTCAGGCAGGTCCAGGCTACCCCCTGACATTGTAACTGCAGAGGTCAGTCAGGGTCCAGGCTACCCCCTGACACTGTAGCTGTAGAGGTCAGGCAGGGTCCAGGCTACCCCATGACATTGTAACTGCAGAGGTCAGTCAGGGTCCAGGCTACCCCCTGACACTGTAGCTGCAGAGGTCAGGCAGGGTCCAGGCTACCCCCTGACATTGTAACTGCAGAGGTCAGTCAGGGTCCAGGCTACCCCCTGACACTGTAGCTGTAGAGGTCAGGCAGGGTCCAGGCTACCCCCTGACATTGTAACTGCAGAGGTCAGTCAGGGTCCAGGCTACCCCCTGACACTGTAGCTGTAGAGGTCAGGCAGGGTCCAGGCTACCCCATGACATTGTAACTGCAGAGGTCAGTCAGGGTCCAGGCTACCCCCTGTCACTGTAGCTGCAGAGGTCAGGCTTGAGAAACTGTGCAGACCTGGGGATTGGGACCAGGCTGGAGTCTGGTGGGTCAGACCAGTTTCTGAGGCTGTGAACTTTACTCTTAGAGAGGCCGCTACATCCTTGCCATCCTTACGTGGGCCCTTGCATAGCCCAAATATTTTGAAATATTCTGTAGGAACCTGAGGGCAAGAGACAGACACGACTAGTGAAAGATCTCCCTCTCTGGATCTGCAGCCCTAGGTGGTGTCCCCAACTGATAAGCCTCCAGGGTACTCAACTGCCTGCATATGCTAGGGGCAAACCTGCCATCACCTTGGGTAGTTGAGCCCTGAAGAGGTGTCTTATAAATTCTGTGAAAGGCTGTGGAGGGAGGATTTTGGGAACCGCAGACAGAGTTTGACAGGGATACTTGCCTCGTCCCCATTGCTGACCCCCATCTCCCTGTCCCCAGGACCAGGGCACTGTTGGGGTGATTTTTAATGTGGGCACGGACGACATTACAATTGATGAGCCCAACGCCATCGTGAGCGACGGCAAATATCACGTGGTGCGCTTTACTCGAAGTGGTGGCAATGCCACCTTGCAAGTGGACAGCTGGCCAGTCAACGAGAGGTACCCGGCAGGTAGGTGACACAGGTCCACAGAGGAGGCACAGCGACAAGGTGGGACAGGGTGGGTGGGGCCTGGCAGCCTCGGGATTTTGGATTGCTGTGGGGAGTGGCTAAGTGGAGAGGCTTCGGGCTGTGGGGAAGGGCGTGGCTATGGAAAAGACTGGATGGAACCCAGGTGGGGGCGTGGCTAAGGAAAAGTTAGGACCATGATGAAAGGGACGGTATTATTTGGTGGACGAGGTCTCAAAGCCAGAAGCCAGTTTGAGGATGGACAAAGAGAATGAAGAAGTGTAGAACTAGGGAGTATCCAAAAGCATAGAGGAAAGGGTGGACTTACAAAGGAGGGACAGGGTGGACATGGTGAGACCCGTGCACAAGCCATCTGGGCAGGAGGCTGAGAAAAACAGAACAGCCAAAGACCCAGAGTCAATTATTAGCCCCTGTAGATGCTGGAGAAAATAGCTTTGAGATGCACACAGACGGGATCCCAGTAAGAGACATGGTGGAAAGGAGAGAGACAGGACAAGTGTGCGAAGGAGGGTCAGACACCTTCAGTTGCCCTCACAAGCAGCGTACAAGGTACCAGGACCAGAGCTTGGCCTGAGAACCCAGAGCTGAGGACACAGAGAGCCTTAGTTCCTAGGGCTACAGCTGTGGGGGTCAAGGGCAAAGCAAGGTCTTGGGAGCCCAGGGGAGGGAGGAGGATGAGGCTCTTGGAAAAAAAAAAAGTAAGGAAGCTCAGGAGGGAACCTAGTGAGAGGAAGCCAGAGGGGGAGTGATGGAAGGTTCTGGAAATAGTCACGGAGACATCTGCAGAGATGGAGGCAGCTCCAGGATTGTGATGCACAGAGATGCGGAGCCTCTGACACAGACTCTGCTAGGGAGAGGAGAGGTGGACAGAGCCCTGCAAGAGGGAGAGAGGGAGGGAAGAAGGGAGGGAGGGAGAGACAGTGCAGGGAGAAGGGCAGGGGTCACAGCTGCAGGTGCCTGGTGCCTGTCATAGCAGCAGGATGACCACCTGTGACCTCCACTGCTCCTAGCCAGAGTGACAGAGCACACACTCTGTCCTGCAAACCCTTGGGGCTCACTCACAGTCATGGAGGCTTAAGCCCGAATGGCTGCAGGCAATCCTTGAGACAAGAGCTTCCCACATTCTCCTAATAAAGAGGCTGACGTACCTAGAGGCCAGCCTGACACCGAGATCACACCAGACACACCGAAGGTCAGATGGAGCCACAAGAAAACTGTGAGGGATGCTGGTCTACCCCAGAGCCCTGGGCATAAGGGGTCAGACACGCCCTCTCTCCTGCACAGGCCTGTCTGTGCTCCCTTTACTCCTACCCACAAGCAGACCTGACAGCCTTGGGTATCAGGGTTCCCTCTGTCTTGGGGGAACGGGTACATTCTTTGTAGTAATGGGGACTTTGGCCTGTGCTGGACAGGGTGTGAAGAGTTCTCCATGCCCAGTCAGACCTGATGCTCAAACGCTCACTTCATCAGGGCAGAGGCTAGGAGGAAGGCATGGTGTCTGCTATCCTCAGCCAGGACCCCTGGGTAGGTAGAGAGAAAAGCCGTCTGGCATCCCTTGCCTGTAAATCTGGGTATTTTTAAATTTTGGGGTGTTGGAGGTAGGGCAGGCTCTCTCTAGCTGTCCTAGAACTCATTCTATAGACGAGGCTGGCCTCAAACTCCCAGAGATCCACTTGACTCTGCCTCCCAAATGCTGGGACTAAGGGTGTGCACCACCCAGCTAAGTCTGGGTATTGTGCACTGTGGGGGTGGCTCCTGAGCAGTACCACAGATCACTGCAGCAGTGTGAATGGACCCACTCCTATCATTCTTGGTTTGCTCATTTGTTTGAGATAGGGTCTTACCCTGTAGCCCTGGCTGGCCTAGAACTTGCTATGTAGACTAGGCTGGCCTTGAACTGACAGGTGTCTGCCTTTAGAGTGCTAGTGTTAAAGGTGTGCATCACCACACCTGGCCTCCCACCTGACTCTTAAAGAACACAGAGATACTGCCTGACATGGGTTCCCACTCAGTGGGACCTGATACTTAATCCTGGATCTCTACTGACAGACCACGTGACCCATGTCAAGTCATCCAGCCTCCGAATCAATAGGGAAAGCAGAGTGTCATTGCCTCAAAGTGCTTAGGTGTCCTGCATGTCCACATGAGCCCTGGCATATATTGTCCTAAGAGCCATTCATAAGCAGGCATAGCCTGTCTTGGTTAGGCTAGAGTGTAGCCATGTGGTGCAGACAGGAGGACCGCTCCTACCCCAGCATGAGTGGTTTTAGTGAACAGAGTGGCCATGTTTACAAAGGAAATAATGTCCCTGTCCACTGTGGTAGGTTAGGAGCACCCACAGTCCACAGAGAAACACCGAAAGACACTTTCTGCATGGATGGATGAGTATGTACTTCTCTGCAGCACACACACACACACACACACACACACACACACACACACACACACTCACACTCACTCCTTTCTTGTCTCAGGGTTTGGAGCTTGAGCGTGGAGAGAACAGGTGGGTATCCAGATTGGAAGCCTAGGATGGAGAAGAAGGGTGGGGCTAAAACCGGGGAAGGAAAACTGTCTGAAGGAGAAGGGCTGAGGAGCGGGCAGGGTCTGCAGATGAGGGAAAGAGTGGGGTCAGGGCTGGATTCTAAGGACAGAGAGGAGCAGAAGCTGGCGTCGCCCAGAGGGCCTGAGCATCTTGAAGTCTGAGATGGAGAAGGCAGGCAAGGCAAAGGCTAGGGCACAGCCAGGATCAGAGGTGGGCCAAGGTTACCCGCAGGAGCTAGGATGAGAGGGCTGTGAAGAAAGGGGTAGGGTCTGGGGGAGGATCAGTGGTTGTCAGGGACACCATGGACTCATGAGTCCTTTGCAATTGCATTCATCCACACATGAATAGAGGAGGGAGCATTCATGGAGGTGTTCCTGAAGGTTCATGGGAGGCGTACACAGACTGACCCAGGCTCAGTCTCTGGGCAGGTGAACGAGAATAGCAGAATGTTTAAACACCTAGCTCCCCTCTCCCTATGACTCTCACCCCATTGCCTGAGGGCACAGGGACCAGGCGAGCAGGCAGAAGCAGTGAGGAGGGATAGGGTGAGGGAACAGAGACCCAGGTGGGAGGGTATGGTGGGCCAGGGCTGTGGAGGGAAGAGGGAGTCTGTGAGGAGATGGCTGGGACTGAGTCCAGAAGGCGATGAGAGTTGACAATGACCTTGAGAAATGGTTTCAAGCTCTGTGACATGAGTGTGCCGGCCACCCCCTTAAATGCCGCATAAATCCCGCTTAACCCGTCCCTCCCACTTCTAAACCACCCTCTAAACGCAGTAACCAGCTGGACAGCCCCCTAACATAAACCTGCTAAATGCCCCGCCCCAACCCCACCACCCCTCTTTGGGATGGTGAGGAAGTGGGCCCCAGCCTCAACAGCTTGACTAGATAAACCTGTTTAACCTCTGACCTTCCAGCTGTTGGTTTCTTATTTTTATTTATTTTTTCTTCTCTACACCTCCCTTCCCTTTTCTTGGTTTTCCCTCTCCTTTGGGTTACTCTCACCCCCAAGGGTGGGGCTGGCTCTGGATGGAGCCTAGGGAGGGGGCCCCCGGAGAGAGGAGGGGCCCAGCCTTCTGTCCCCGCCTCCCTCCTTTCTGTTGAATGTGGCTGCTTGCTGGGGTCTCCTGAGAACTGCATAATTACTTTCTAAAGCCTGTGGACTGCGCTGCCTGAGAAACCTACTGTCTTTCTAAACTTTTCCAAGGAAACTTTGATAACGAGCGCCTGGCGATTGCTAGACAGAGAATCCCCTACCGGCTTGGTCGAGTAGTAGATGAGTGGCTGCTCGACAAAGGTAATTAACCAGAATTAATTAATTAATTAACTAACTAACTAACTTTAAAAACACGATCTTAAAGGTGCAGAGCTCTCTCCCCCACATCCGGGCAGGATGCTCCCTTCTGCCCCCCTGCGTTCAGGCCGTTTGTCTCTGGGCGGAGGCTGGGAATAGGGAAGAGAAAGTCTTCCTAGAGTGACCCTCAGTGCCTGAAGATGGAAGCACCCTCAGCTTGTGCTCAGAATTCTGCAGTAGGAGGGGAACACAGGCTAGAAGTCGGGGCTCTCTGGCAGAGTTCACCTCAGGGGTTTTTAGTAAAGGGCCACAGGGCACCTGGAGGTAGGAAGGTGTGGGAAGGGAGGAAGGAAGGAGGGCAGAGCCGGTGAGGAAGGGCTCAGAAGGGCTATCAGGAGGAAGAGCTGGAGTCTCAGATCTTACTGAAAGATCCCACAGGCTCTGCTTGGGCTCAGGCCCCCTAGAAGTAGTGCAGGCTGGTGGCTGACCGGACCAAGGGAGGAAGGGAAGGTGGTGCTCTCTTAGGAATCCATAGAGGTCTCTGCCTGCTGGTTTGATGAGGAAGACAGAGCAGGTCCCCCAGAGGCCCTTATGCGAAAGTGAGGTGGTACTGCTGTGTGAGAGGGAGAAGGGTCCTTGTCACCAGAAGTTGGGGGCCAAGGGCACAGCCATGTCATTCCCGTTGGAGGAGGGGCAAGCTCTGTACCTCTAAGGCTAAACTCTAGTGGGGAGCAGAAGCACTAAAGCCCACGTAACCAGCTGATAACTGTGCATTAAATGTCCACGGGGCTTCCCCCGCCCCCGACTAAATCCCCCCATGTAACCTTCAGCCCCTGCACCCAGGGGACTAAACACGCTGATAACCAGATGTCATAAACTCACAGCAGGACAAAAAGGTTAAAGGGACTGTAACAGACATCGCTAAAACCTGCAGCCCCCAGCCACACTGGGCCGCTCTCTCCAGCGGGGTGAACTTTAACCCTTTGAGGTGTTAATGGCAGGCGTGGGCAGGGGCCACAGAGGCCATGGCTTCCTCTCTTTTACCCACCCTCCCCTCCTAGAATCAGAGAGGCTGAGGGAGGAGCCTGGGCTGAGGATGGGACAACTTGTGATGCTCCCCCCACCCCCTTCCCAGGGTAGGTTGGGAGTGCTGTTCAGAGAAGATAATCTAGGGGCTGAGGAAGGGAAGAACTCCTTGCCTTCCACTGTGGCAGCCATACTTCTCCTGAAACTTGTATCTACTCTTCTAGAAAATGGCAGGTTGAACTTCCCGAAGAGGAGGAGGAGGAGGTCACTCTTGGTGTGGCCTTTGGCCCGGGTCTGACCCCGTGAGCCTCGCTCCCTCCTTGGTTTTTGCTCCGCCCTCTCCAAGTGCACCTTGGGAGGAATAGGAACAGGCGAGTCTAGGGCAGGGCTAGGTGTCCCTGGAGTGATGTTTTATTTTAAGTTGCTGGGATACAGTAGGTGCTCAATAAATGTCTGTGGGATGGCTCCATGTTGTACTTCCAAAACATGCCTGGAGCAGCAGTTCCAGGGGGCACCTCACAATAAAGAGACCTGTAGCCAGGTGGGCTTGGAATGGAGCAGGCCTCCTCCTTTTGGAAGCCCACATTACGTTAGTTTTGTAAGGCTCTGAGAAGGGAATCTGCTTAGTGGAGAACTCATCTGACCCTTCTCTCCTTGTTTTTTCTTATAATTTTTATGAAGCAGCCCTCCACGTTTGTGGGCCGGGCCCAGCCTTAAATGAGAAAATGCAAAGGGGACATCTTTACTTCAGCCGGAAGTGGGAGGGTCTTGGGGGAGGAGCGTCTAAGTAAGAGCAGGAAGTAGGAGGGTCTTGGGGGAGGAGCGTCTAAGTAAGGAGCCCAAGGAGACAAGCTAGTGAACCTTCTTTGGCTGGATAGGTGTTTTGGGGGGTCCTGAGAGCCTGTGATTTCTAGAGAGGGTATGTGTCACAAGTTGGACTATCTCAGCCCAGGTTTGGGGGGCAGGGCTCCCAGGATCCTAACTTTAAACCAGATCTCTAATGAGGCACTAACCAGAAGCTAACAAGGGCTAAGCCAGGCCTTAAATGAAAGCAGCTAAAGGTCCGTGGGAGAGTGGGGCAAAGTCATATTCCATCGGCCCCCTCCCCAATAACATAAAAACCAAAGCTAAATCTAAACTTAAACATAATAAATGTCTTTTCTAAAAAAACAAAAACAAAAAAACAAAAAACAAACCAAAACCAACAAACTCAGAGGGTTAAACTGACCCCCAGGTCGACTAAAACCAAAGCAAGCAGCCGAGCCTCACATGGGGGTCATCAGAGGTGTCTAACACTGCCACACGCAGAGCCAGACTGGAGCTGGAGCAGTGATTTTGGCTGTCAGTGAGCGAAGCAAGGTCCCTTTAACATTTTCCATATCTGGGCTTGCACGTCCATCTTGGGGGAAGGGTTCAGCTCACTGGGGCCTGCTCCCAGGGCAGTGGCTGGACCTCGGAGGCTGGGCCTCAGCTGGGCAGTAGGAGCTAAGCAGCCGGGCCAGCCATCACCCGGTGCTAATGGGCGGGGCCAGCCTGGAGCAGACTCACACAATCTGTCCCTCATCTTGCTGCTTCTTCTGCTCACACTCACAAACTCCGCCTTAGCCTGGCAGGACACCCTCCTGTCTCTGTCTCTGCTGCCACCGCCTACTGCTTTGGAGGATACCATGGCTTGAGGCTGGACATTGGATGGGATGCTTGGGAGAATAGAGAGAGAAGATGGGGGTGGAACTGAAGGATAAGGACGCGGGGGTGATCGCCCCGGAGTGGGATCGGTGGGGTACGGGTGTAGATGGAGAGGCATGTGCATGGTGGGGATAGGGGGTGACCAGGCTCCCTTTCCCGACCCATGTGTGCCCTGGCGACCCTCTCCTGTGGGGGGTCCCACAAGGCCGGGCTAGGGGTTCTGGTTAACAATGACTTTCCCTTGGTTGTCTGCCTCTTCCTCATTCCTTTCCCCACCTGTGTGCTGGCTTCCTCCTGGCTCCCACATTCCTCCCCGTCTTCTCTCCACTCTCCATCCCTTCTTCCTGGCCTCCCTGGACTGCCTGCCTCTCCCCTGTCTTCCCCCCTCACCCCATCCCCAACCCTCAGGACGCCAGCTGACCATCTTCAACAGCCAGGCTGCCATCAAGATAGGGGGCCGGGATCAGGGCCGCCCCTTCCAGGGCCAGGTGTCCGGCCTCTACTACAATGGGCTCAAGGTACTGGCGCTGGCCGCCGAGAGCGACCCCAATGTGCGGACCGAAGGCCACCTACGGCTAGTAGGGGAGGGGCCGTCCGTGCTGCTCAGTGCTGAGACCACTGCCACCACTCTGCTGGCCGACATGGCCACCACCATCATGGAGACCACCACCACCATGGCCACCACCACTACTCGCCGGGGCCGTTCCCCCACAATGAGGGACAGCACCACCCAGGTGAGACCCCTCCTGGGTCTGGGAAGGTCCAAGGGGTGTTGGGGTTAGGACGGTTGCTTCTGGAGATAGCAGTTTCTCACCTAGTGGTCACAGTGATGGTTTAGGACAGGGAGGCCTTCACATGGTGATCAGGGATCTTGACTGTATAAGGTGATCACTGTTTCTGGGAGGTGTAGAATTGTGGGCAGAATTGAGAGGCCTACCCACCCACCCTAGCCAGGAGAAGGGAAGTCTTGATGAAGAGTGTGGAAATAATTAGGAGGGTGACCATGCCAGAGCTTAGTGGGCCAACTGGAGTTGGATAGTGGCATCTTAGGCAGAGATGATACATTGGAGTGGTGACATGCAGTCTCTGGGGGTGGCAGCCCCTGTTAGAGGCCAGGGGCAGCCTCTCCTTATGCCGGAGATGCTTCGGGTGAGACCCCTTTGCCTTCACAAAGCTTCTGCACGTGACTTGGAACAAGCACCAAGTGCCACAGCTTGGCCGGCCTCGCTCCTGTCCTTTGAGTGTGTTTTGAGGAGCTGTGCAGAGCTCCCTGTGTTTTACCCCACACAAGATCATCTCCAGCTCAGGAGCTCCCTGGATCTGGTGAGAGTCGAGTGAGGGCCACACACGGGAAACAGAGCTCCGAGGAGCGGGCAGGCCTGGCATCCTCGGTGGTCAAACCTGAATATGGGACTGGCCGGTAGCTGGGTTCCCTAATTGTCATCAATGTCTGTGCTGAGTACTGGTTATGGAGAGCTTATACCTGCCACAGTGACCTAGCTAGGCCACCTCTGCCCCACAGTGCGTCTGCTCCCCATCCCCAACGTCACTGCCTTGGCTATTGAGCCTGCAGGCCCAGAGGAATCTTGGGGTGTCCATGGCGCCATGTGTTTCCTCTGCATCAGTCTGCCTTCAGCTTTCTCAGGGCCGGGCTTGCTGTATTCCAGGCTCTTCTTTCTGTCCTGCAAGGATCCGGGGGCTGGCAGGGAGAGAGAGACAAGATATAAGCCTTTCTATCTATCCTCAGTGCCCAGAAATCTGAGTGGTCTGGGTGCCCAGGGGCTTTCCTCTAGGGAGTGGGGAGCCCTAAGAGTAAGGCCTAGGCTCGCCTAGGCTGACTACCTATGCCCTCCAAATCCCATCTAATCTTAGTAGAAGAGGGTAGGCAGGCCAGCCACTTGGTAAAGAGAGTGGATGGCCCCTGAGAGATCCTGGGCTTGGTGGAAGAGAGAGAGGGTCAAGGCTGTGGAAGGGAAGAGGAGTCCATGACTTTGGCCCTGGGCAAGGGCTGTTGGGTTGAAGAGGAACTTAGGGAGCTGCGGGTTGGAACCTCCTCCCCATGGCTTCTTGGCCTCTTCCACACTGGCTCTCTCCTCGCCTGTTGTCTCCCCGCTCCCTTACTCCTTGGGCTTTGGGTCTCCCTCCTTGGCTCTCTTTCCTAACCCTGCTGAACTTCCCCTCCCCCTCAGGCTCACTCATCTCAGGGATCCTCTTTCTTTGCAATCAGTAGAGAAAATGCTGACAAAGTCGACTCCTGTTGTCATGGCAACCATAGTCCTAATTATTGTGCGGAGCCTGGTTCTCTCTGTGGAAGGGGGTTGGGAAAGATTGAGAAGTGATGAGGTGGGGAAGCTGGAGATGGGAAACCCTCCATATCCTGTCCACTCTCTCTGTCTGAGCCTCCTCCATACCCCTGGCCCCTGCCTCAGGCACTCTGGACCTCTGGGAAACACCTCCGAAGCCCAGGGTTGGCATCCCATCTCCTGGCTCCCTCGTGTAAGGGGCTCAGCACTTGTCTGATCTTTGGGAGCCACAGGGCTGGCTCTGTTTATTATCCTTTATCAAGGGAAATTGAGAGGCCAAATCACCCAAAAATGATGAGAGGGTTGGGCTTGGCCTCGGCCCTGTCTTCTGTGCTGCTCCATACATACCTTGGGAAGCAGCTGTGGAATCTGTTCACCCACCGGAACCCTCTCTTTCCTTACTCCTCTTACCATCCTCCCACACTCCCCAGAACACAGATGACCTCCTGGTGGCCTCGGCTGAGTGTCCAAGTGATGATGAGGACCTAGAGGAGTGTGAGCCTAGTACTGGTGAGTGCCTTTCCCCCCTCCCCTGCCCCGGGCCCCTGCAACCGACTGCTGGGGAGGGGGGCGACTCTCTGCCACCTGGCCCCAACCCAGGGTGTCCTGCAGGCTTTACTCTCTCCTGCAGTCCCTTTGTAATTTAGAAGACCCCCAGGTCCCTCACATGCCCTCTGACAAGGCACCTTTTGGTGTCCCATCCTTGGAGATAGTGAAGTCTTTAGCTTGGGCTCCTAGGGGAGGAGAGCCAAGAGGAACTGGGAGGAAAGAGGGAGATGCGGCTATAGAACTGCAGCTCCCATGAGTCCTGAAATGGGAGGTGGGGAACTACAATTCCCATCAGGCCACAGGTCCAGAACTACAACTCCCATCAGCCCTGAAGCCTGGCGCTCTCTTGGCCACTCATAGAGGTCTCTGTTGGCACTCCCTTGGACTCCTACTCAGCTTCAGTGACTCATCTGGTATTCTTGAAGGGGTCCCCAGGATTCCAGGTCAAGCAGGGCAGTTGCTACATGAGACCTCTATATCTGGCAGTGCACTAGGTGGAGGTGCCCCTTAGGCCAGACGTGCAGTCCCCTAGGAGAGAGCCTAGCTTGAGAGCTGCTGCAGAAGCTGTGGAAAGGGCCCCCTGAGTGGTGGCAACACAGGAACTCTGCTTAATGATGCTAGCTGGAGCCTTGGCTCCAGCTACAGAGAGCAACTGGGGCAGGTTGGGGGTGAGCTTTGCAGGCCTGGCTGAGAGCATGAGAGTGGTTGGGGCGGCCTAGTGGTTGCTGCTCATTGAGCAGGTTGTCAGTGGCTGACAGGAACAGAAGGAGGTGGTCACTGGGGGTTGACAGCAGGACCAGTAAAAGGACTGGATGTGGCTGGTGGGAGCTCCCAGTAGGGGAACACAGGCCTTGGCTGCAGCCTGGATGACATAGGAGCAGAGGGGCTGCCCACATCTCTTGCTTGGCTTCCCACAGGCTTCTTATATTACCATGCCATGGTGGCACCTGAGCTGTGGGTTTCATCAAGGCCAGGGCAAGTTCATGCAGGGATGGAGAGGGGCTGTGAACCCGACCTGAGGTCAGGGGTCTGGAGGGCCTAGCAGCTCCATAGGAGACACTGAAGCTGAGAGTGGGCTACCACAGAGAGAGTGAAGGGAGATAGGTGGAGCCTTGGGGTCCTGGTCACAGACCAGCAGTGGAAGCCCCCATAGCCAGAGGCTGATGGCCCTTGCCTTCATCCCTTTCTTCCCCAGTAGTTGAGAGCTGAGTGGGATTGTTCTGTGGTCCTGGGCCAAAGAGCATTCACGGGAGGTACCAGCTGCTAGGTAGGAAAGACCTCACTGTCCACAGCTCAGGGCCTGTGCCCCTGGGAACAGATGCTCTCCTCTGCAGGAGGCTCCTCTGCTGGGAGCCACCGTTCCATCTCTTTATCCTGCAGCCCAACTATGACTTTGGGAGAGCTAGAGTCTGCCCACAGCACCTCTTGACACTGCCTAATCCATCAAAGCTGTAGGCAGTGTCTGGGAATACCTACAGGCTGACACAGCCTCCAGCAAGGTTTACTCTGAGTGGCTGCAAGGAATGACCTGTGAGATCTCTGGGCTGGGACTATGCCATGGGGAAGGGTGCAGCCTCACTTCTCATTCTGGGACACAAACTCCATGCTGATAGATTTCTGAGCACACAACACAGATATATATTACACACACACATACACACACACACACACACACACACACACACACACACCCCAGGCTGTCCCAGGGCCATCCTGGGAGGATTGAGGGTCCCAGCCAAGACTCTATCTAGAAGCATGAGGTTGTCCTACAGTGTGCTCTCTGGTATCTTGAGCCATTTCAGGCTGCCCCTGGGTCAGGGCTCTCAGAGATCACTGTGCATTGTGTAATTCTTCTGTAAAAAAAAGAGCCCCCATGTGAGGGGAAGACAGAGGTGGAGGAAGATGGGAGGCTGGGATCTGGCCCAGCTTTGAATATAAGCCCTGGAGGAAGGGCGGAGTGGACCTTGGAGTGCTCAGTGCTCACCTACATCACCCGGTCCACAGCTCTGAGATGCCTACTGTCCTCATCTCCCCATGGGAAGTCAGGCTGGCCTGGACCATGTTCCTTATCCCTCTCATCCTGGCCTCTGCAACGCCAGTCCATTTTGAGGCCCCGGGATAAGGAAACCTTTCCTAGCAGAGCATAAGGCTCCTGGCAGAGGAGGAGGCAGCCTGGCTAGTGGCAGGCTGCTCAGAGCCTGACCCTAGGTTGCCTGCCCTCCACACTTCCAGATCTCCACCCTCGGTGGGAGTATGTGCCCTGGAATCATCCCTGTTTGGCCCGGTCACCTCCCCATCCCTCCCGCAGACTCCAGGCCCTGTCCTCCTTGTTTGGAGAGCCTGGCATCTAGCACATCATTTTCCCGGAGGCTGGAGGTCCAGTCACACAGAATATTATTAGACTTCTCCTTAGTGGGAGTGCCTCTAAGGGACAAACACCTACAGTTGGTAATGTGACACACCACCCCTGCTAGCCCAGCTGTCCTGGCCCACACACTGTATTTCCAGCCCAGCCCTTGTAGAACTGTGGACTTTGCACTCCTGAGATACATAAGAAGAATGCAAAGATGTATATCCATAGAGGCACATGTCCATATTTGCACACATGAGCTCCAACCAGGACCACACTTGTACACCTAAGCACCTAAGCATACAGATTCACATAGTGCCCAGAAGCTCACATATTCTCTCTCTCTCTCTCTCTCTCTCTCTCTCTCACACACACACACACACACACACACACACACACTCAAACCAAGAAGAGTGCATGCAGTTTTTACACTATATCAACAGAGGCACACAGATACTTAGCCCCAAAGAGTCACATGTGTGCACAGATACTCTGAAACCAATGTACAGTACACCCCTAGGAGATCCAGAGAAACACGAGGGGGTACAGTGTGCACAGGCCCATGAAGCATGCTATGTATCAGAGCCACTGAGTGTCTCGCGTGCATGCTTAGAGCTTCCAGAACACCTAGAGATGCCTAGACCCATAGCCGCTTACTTGCTCAGCCCTCAGAGACTCACACCTCTACACGCCATGCTCAAAGGCTCCCACGTTCAGTGCTGTGCGCCTTGAACCCACTCAGGGCTACGTGGAAGTGCAAGCTTAAACCCGCAGAAGCAGTGCCCACACGCTTGCTCGCTGGCTTGCATCTGTTGATGTACACAGACATGCTCTGAGCCCGAAAGCCTCCTCAGAAACCGTGCACACTGGGCAAGCACCGTGCGTTCAGAGCTGTGTGTGTATGCTCATTTGTGCTCAAGACTCACAGAGGCACATGCCTTGTGACATGTCCTTGGCCTCAGAGTGACACATCTGTGCTCAGTGCACAAAGGCACACGTCTGTGGACTGAGCCCCCTGCATTACACTTGCTCACAAGTGTGTACAGACCACAGTCCCACATATACATTCGGATTGCCAGATGGCCACATGTTTCCTAGCCACAGACACGACATTTGTGTTCAGGGATGTGCGCAATTCGCTCACATTTATGGAAGCATGCACATACACATATCCACAGATGTCCCCTCGGTCTGTGTGCACAGGACTGATACATCTGTCCGTGGATACTCACCAAGACACACATGTCCATCTGTGGAGGCATGTACTCATGGACCCACATGTTTGTCC
This sequence comes from Mus musculus, assembly GCF_000001635.26. Lineage (NCBI taxonomy): Eukaryota > Metazoa > Chordata > Mammalia > Rodentia > Muridae > Mus > Mus musculus. Next base: position 6,523,005 of record NC_000085.6, read on the forward strand.
CCACAGAAGGGGTTTCTACACATTGGGGTGTAAGTATGTACTGAGACGGCAGGAGCATGGGCACATGCTGTCCAAGTGGGGTGTGAGCGCTCAGGCCCCAGAAGTCTGCGCATATGTACACATTGGTTCGGCCTCGTGGACCTGCACCCCTCTACACTGTCGGGACCCTGAGAAGCACACTCATGCATGTACATTCACACTCACACACACATTTATCTTCAGACCCTGGGAAGCCTGTGTTCACAGACAAACTCAGTTTTGCAGGTGTATGCTCCACAGAGACACACATGTTGATCCATACGGAAGTATGTCCGCATTCATTCAGACTCCCAAAGAGGGGGTGCACGTGAACACAAATACACACACACACACACACACGCGCGCACCTAAAATGGCCCACTCAAATGCTCACAGACACAGGTGTAACTGTGTGTTCAGTGGTACCCCTGCAGTGGCACATTAAAAGGCACACACTTATCTTTAGACTTGTAGGTCATGTGTGTATTCAGACCCAGTTCAGAATAATGTCTGCTGTGTATGTACACAGTTATTAAACCCACAAGGGCATGCCTACCCGGTTTTGTAGAGACACATACACACATGTCCTTAGGGGTATTGCATACAAGCAAGCCTTCCTGTGCATCCAGGTTCACGTGTGCATTTACCCCTCCTCAGTGTCACCCAGCCATAGATGAGACCCTTAGAGGCATATACTGGCACACACACTTGGCACACACATACTGGCACACACACTTGGTCAGATGCACAGGAGCATGGGCTTGGGTTCCTGGGAGCTTCCTGAGTGACTCTAGTTGCTATAGTGACACTCAGCTTCTGTGGTTTAACAGAGACCTGACCTACAATGCTTCTGATCGGCGGGAGCCTCCTAGTAATGACTCAGAGCCTGGTCTCCTTCCATCCTATGGCCGTGTAATCTTTAAATGATGACTTCTCAAGGTGCAAGAATGAGCAAGGGGTCAGGAGTGGGCGATCTCCACAGGCTGCCCCAGACAGACAGGCTCTTCTAGTCCACATGCATTCCAAACCCAGAGCTCAATCTAGGGACCACACTGAGCTGAGATGGTCGTGAACCACCACTTCCTAGGCAGAGGCGCAGGCAGATTTGGGGGCCAGCTAGAGAATGTTTTGCTTGGGCCTAGGATGTCCAACCACCAAAGATCTGTTTCATTTTGCCTTCTGTCCCAGAATGTCCCCGGCTGCCACTCCAGGGATGGCAGACATCTCATCTCAGGAGGTCGTTCATTTCAAAGTAGTAGATGGTGGCTTACTCTGATCCACCCAAACTTGCTGCTTCTGGTCTGCAGACGATGAGCTGAAAGATAATTTATCTCACTACTTCCAACACACCCTAGAGTAGAGTGCTTCCCCTACAACAAAAGCTTGTCACAAAAGGAAGAAGTTGGGTATAGTGGTGAGCACCTGTGGAGTAGAGGTGACAGGATTGCAAGTTCGAGGTCAACCTGGAGTCTAGCAAGACCCATCTACTCCCAGTCCCCATAAAAGCTGGGCAACAGGACATGCATGCCTGAGCGTGGAGGAGGAAACCCAGCAAGCAGGTGGGCGGGCACTCCTGCAGTGGAAAGGACAGAGTCTCTGGTAACTCCTGCTTCTGTCTCTGGGAAGGCCTTAGGCTGCTGCTGTGCTGGGCACAATGTCCCATCCTTATCCTCCATGGCCCTTTCAGAAGTGAGTTTTGGAAGAAATGTTCTTGGCTGTGTAAGTGCAGACGTCCCACACCAGATTGCCTACCTCTGGTGTGCAGGCTCAGTCACAGCAGCCATACTGCAGCCCCCTCCTAAGCCCCAGCCTCCATTCCTGGGGCTTCTCCTGTGTCTCTGCGCCTGTCCTCTTCACAGGGCCATGCCTGTCTTAAGGACACTTTAAATGGTAGGTGGGGAGACTGCTCCTAAATCTGACCTTTGGCAGAAAAGATCCTCAGTCAGTTGAGGTCTCTGTCATTGACCCTTGTGCCCTTTCAGCCTTTACCCCCTTGTGGCGTGTGGCATCTGAGAGCAGTGGCTCTTCTGACTCCTGCAGGAGTCACACCTGCCTCCTCACCTCCCTGCCTGCAAGACATCCAACCCTAGTTTAAGTTTATGTTGTAACAAGTTGCTAAAAGCAGAAAGTAAGAGCTGGCAGTCCTGTCCCCTGTCCCCACACTTTCCCTCAGCACCTCTGCCTCAGCAGGTTGGCACAGGCAGTGTTTGTACCACGTGTTTCTACCTCCCATCCTTTCTCCGGATTGTCACTTGAATGCTCTGGTGTTTCGTCATCACAGCATCCACTGTAGGGGCCAAAGCCTGTATAAGATAACACTCATCTCTGTAGCAGATGAGCCCTGAATGTTAGTGGTTAAGGCAAGAGAACTTTCTCACTCAGATGGCCGCTTCCTGGGCTCTGCCCAGGGGGCATGTGCTTGTAATCCACCCTCCCTCCATCTGTGGCACCTCCATTTTTAACACAGCATGTCCAAGGTCACTGATGGAGAGCTGGAGGCTGTTAGGGACAAAGAACCCAACAGGGCCTAACACTCATCAATTGAGCCATACTCAGTTGCTAGGAATGCTGGGAAATGTAGTCTAGATGCCAAGGTTCAGAATGAATGTATTTATTTTATAGGGTAATATACGGCTTATGGGCTGGGTGGTGGTGGCGCACACCTTTAATCCCAGCACTTGGGAGGCAGAGGCAGGCGGATTTCTGAGTTTGAGGTCAGCCTGGTCTACAAAGTGAGTTCCAGGACAGCCAGGGCTACACAGGGAAACCCTGTCTCGAAAAACCAAATATATATATGGCTTAAGCTCAGAGCCAGGGTATTTTTACTTGCATATTCTGAAGGACACATCCACACAGCATGTCCTTTGTAGTACATGCCTCAGATTCATGGGCAGCAGGTGTGAGAGACACATTCACATGGACACATCTGTTCACACTCACTGACATACACACAGGCATCTCAGATCCATGAAGGCCGCTGTGCTTAGGAATTTATGCTCACGGATATAGAAACACAAACTTTCCTAGGGGGTCTGCATCTGAGTGTGCCTGCTCGTACACATGTGCGCACGTCCCTCCTATTGAGTAGCTCACTGTCTCTGACCATGCAACCACTCTCGCCTCCGCCCTTGCCAAGCTGGTGTTACAGGTGCGGAGGGATACATCCTTCAGGCTACAGCCCACAGTGGCATACTTCTCTGCTCCAACAGGTGAGTAGGGATGGAATCTAGCCAGGGTTCTGTTTGCTTAGCAGTGCATCCTGGGCCCGAGTTGGGCTGTTCTTATCAATACTGTAGGCATGTGGCTTGGTAAGTCATGACCTACAGGGCTGTTTTCAGGTATAAGAGCTGCCTTTCCCCCTAATCCACTGAAATGCTAACGTTCTTACCCTCCCAGCTTGGGTAGGGCCCTCGGCACTGGTGCACGGGCTCTATGCCATCAGGAGGCTTAGCTTGCTTGGGTCACCCAGAAACTCAGTTTCAGACTCTGCTATGGGGTAGACATGTTCTGACTGGATAGAAGTTAGGGTTCATAGGTAGACTTTTTGTTTTAGACAGGGTCAGACACTGTAGCCCAAGCTGACGTCAAACTCATGAATTCATGGTGATGCCCCTGCCTCAGCCTCCTGAGGAATGGATTGGACAGGTATGAACCACTGCACAGAGCTTCGTGGATATGTTTCTGATCAAGGTTCCTTGAAGGTTGAAAGGGCCCAGCTTGCTTTGTGTGCACACCCTAGACAGGGAAGAGTTGAGATGAAGAGCCGTCTGGGAACGGCTGGTGGAATGGAATTCTCTAGCGAGTGGACCCAATGTATATTGAAGTGTTCTATTTCCTTAGGATTGGAAGAGCAGAGGGTGAGTGGGCTCTTGCTCTGAAAAGCATGCACCTGTAATTTGCAACTACTGCAGTTGCCAGATGTGAGAGAGAAGGGCTGAAGGCTGCCTGGGTTCCTGGTCAGTCTGATGGCTTCAGGGGCCACAGTCTCCCATTTGTCTCCCAGTGATGCAGAGCTGATCACAGGTCCCCCAACATCATGAGTCCTTGAGTGTCCCTCCTACTCAAAAGCCTAGTGGGAGAGCCAGCAGTGGGACCATCCTAGCCTGAAGCCTCTGAGCAGCCTCCCTTGCTCAGGCCTTGCTGACTGCCTCCCAGTAGAGTTTTCTAGACCCTTCCTGGGCCAGTGTCCCAGGGAAGCTCATACATTGATGACTCCAGTGCCCCACAGTCCAGGTCAGGGTCGTTCAGGTCATGTGAGATTCTCCGCGGTCTATCACTTTGGGAGAGGTTTATGTGTGGTTATCTGGCACACAGAGGGAGTAGTATCAGAGAAAGATGCTGCTATGCAAAAAGCACATTGGTGGAATCATGGGAGATATGGCCACCGACCATAGATAGACACAAACTGGGAGAGCCTTCCAGGGGATGAGGACTGAAGGGATCTGGCTGAGATCTGAAAAGGGAGCCAGGGCAGGCTGTGATGGTGATCTACAACACCGGTGTGTCCCAAGGACTAGTGCGAATGGTGGGAGCTGCAGGGTGGGGCAGGATCTGTGTGGTCCAGACCTGAGTCCACCATCTGCCCTCACCCAGCTGGAGGCAACAGGCTGGTGAAGAGCCAAGATCTGTGCCCTGGTCATTCTGATGAGCTGTACTAACGACACTGTGCCATGTCCCTAGTGATGGCCAGCTGGTTGGAGATCATAAGTCAGGTTATTGACCCTGGAGTTCCTGAGGGCACTGGTAGCTCAGCCTAAGATGCAAAAGGTGGCAGGGCTTTTAGAGGGTAGAAGGCAGACCTGAGGACATGGAGGAAAAGACTGTGAGGCATAGCTCTCTTCAGTGCCTGTTGCCCAAGAAGGTGGGGCAAGGGTGTGTAAACTCAGCCTGTAAAAGGTGCTCTGTGCTTCCCCACGGATCCGGCCTACCTCAGAGAGAGTGCTAGGGGACTTGCCATTCACTCCCCTTGAAGAGCCCCATGCCAGGCCTGCTGCTGGCTGCTCGTAAGATCGACAGATGGGACTCATGCCTGTGGCCCTTCCCTGGCAGTGAGTCAAACTTGAGCCTCCAAGAGTAGGAAGACGGCGTCAGAGGCACCAGGAGCAGAGGGCATCTTCTGGGGTCAGTCCGGAAGATGAGGTATTATTGGCTGGATCCTGAGTGTGTGTGGGCTAGCCACAGGGAGCCTGTTCGGAATAGAGGGCAAAGGTCAGGAGACAAGAGGTAGTGTGGATGGGCAGAGAGGACCTAGATGAGCTCAGCAGTCATAGGGAAGGAGCTCCTGCTATGATTAGGCCCACGCTGTTACTATTGGACGGGCCCCAAGCTTTCCTGTGCGGTTTGCACTGCGCAGGGATGAGGACATTGGAAATGGGAGGAGCGTGGGAGTAGAAAAAGCACCGTGTTACCACGTAGACTGGAGAGGCCACCCGGCCAGGCTTTGGTCAGTCTGAGGACAGGCACTTTAGGGAGGACATGTCCCTAGCATGGGTCTCCGGTGATGGCCAGCTGATTGCAGATCATAAGCCAGGTTAGGTTAGGCTTTGACGCTGGAGTTCTCAGTAGTGGCTCGGTCTGTGATGGAAAAGGTGGAAGGCAGAGCTGGCAGAGGGTGCGAGCCAGGCCGGGCCAGTGGATGGGAATGAAGCGTTGCCAGGCGCAACGGGGCCTGAGGCTCACTTCCTTAGTTTATTTATTTTGGTTATTTGAGACAGAGCCTCACATACCCTAAGCTGGCCAGAACTTGCTATGTAGTTGAAGATCTTTGAAACGATCTTCCTGCCTCCACCTCCTGAGTGCTGGAATCACAAGCATGTGCCACCATGCATGGCAACATTCTAGATTTATAGAGGTGCACATGTCTGTAGTCACACAGCAATTCAGTTGATACACCTGGAGCCTCCAGGTTGGCTTCTCAGGTGAGTGAGCAGCCTGCCAGCCTCCTAGAGGCATGAGAGTGGTGGCCCAGACATTCCTGACCCCTTTCCTGGCTTCGGGGAGCCACCGAAGGGACTGGCCAGTTCATTTATTCACCTCTCTTGGAAGTCCTGCCCTCTCTAGGCCCCAGTATCCTCATCTCCTAGAAGCTGGGGTCGAGGGTTGGGATGTATTAGTGGGAGAGCTGGAGTGCTTTGCCCGGCATCCATGAGGTCTTGATTTCCATCAGTGGAACTGGGCAATCCGCTCTTGGGTCAGCATTTCACATGGCTAAGTCTGTGGAGGGCTAGGCACTCTTAGGCTGTAAACTTCACGGCGTAAGGGAACCTGAGGGGAAGTACGCCTGAGACGCTTGGTAAGGTCCCTCCTCCTTCAGTGGCAAGGGTCTGCTGTGGCCTCCGTGAGATGGATGGAGCTGCTGGAGGAAAGGCTCAAGAGGTGTGTGAGAAGTTAAGCCCCCAAGAAGGCGGGGGTAGGCAGAGCAGAGAAGGCTCTGGATGTGAGACTTGGCCTGGCTGCTGGATCTGCTAAAGGAAGCCCTGGGATGATTAAGAGAGAGGGGTGGAAAGACTGTGGGTGCGGACAACCAAGAGAAGTGCTCAGGTAGGGATTGGGCGTAGACTGAGCTGGAGGTAGAGCCGGAGAGGAAATTTTCAACTCCATAGCCAAAAGGACCAGAGGCAACCTCCAAAGCCAGAGTTTGAGCCCTCCTTCCAGCCTAGAGCTGCTTATTCAGCTTCTATCTACCGGAGGTCAGAGGCTTGCAGAGCTTTGCTTAGTGAAGAGGCCCAGGAGGCTGATGGGAGTTGTAGTTGTTGACCCACAGATAGATGGGAGGTGTAGTTCATGCCCCCTGAAGGCCTAATGGGACCTGTAGTTCCCGCCCACAGGAAGCTGATGGGAATTGCAGTTTCTGCCCCAGGGTACTTGAGTTATTAGACTAAAAGAGAAGACAATACCCTCTCCCTATCACACGCCTTCCCAATTAGTTATCCTGGGCCCTGTTTTAGCTAGCGCGTCCCTCCCAGATGGCTGTGTATGTGTTTTCTTTTCTTTTTTTGCTTTCTCCTTCTTTCCGTTGTTTTATTATTGTTTGAACAATAATAAGAGGGCCAGAAGCAGTCATAACCTGGCCAGGTTCTGGCGGTCCATGGGGGTTCTGGGGAGGGGGTGGGGGGAAGTCAGTGGGGGTCAGAGGTGGAGGGTGAAGAAAGTGGAGAGTTAGGTTTAGCTCAGTAATCATATGACCTCCGCCCTCACTCACTCTCCGTCCTCCCTCCCTCATTCCCAATCCTCCCTACCTCCATGCATCTTCTGAACTTTTCACCACCTCCCAGAATCCTAAGGGACAAACCCAGCTCCAGTGTGTCTGATCCTCCCTGCCCACTGTTCCACACAAGCATTCCCGGTTAAAGTTTCCTCCCATGGCCCTCTGAAATTAGCCCCAGGTCCTTTCCACGGCCAGCCTCCCCAACCCCACCCCCACCCCCGAGTTCACACTCACATAGACACGCCAGCCATCGTCTCTCCTTTCCATGGCCTCTCCACTGACCCTTCCTGTTCCCACGATGTCACTGAATGGTGCCACTCCCCAGACCTAACCCGCACACGCACTGTGTAAATTTCAGTCTCGTGTTCAATGAGGGGGAAGAGAGAGGGAGGAGAGAGATCTTTCTGGAGGAAGCAGGCTGTCCAGGGAGGGAGATGCCAAACAGATAGACAGAAAACGTTGTACGGAAAAGTTGTTTTTTCTTATTTTTTTTCGGGAGAACCCGCTTACACAGCTCTGTTTGTAATTTTTTTCTTCATGCTAAAATCACACGGCCTATTTGTTGATGTAAGTTGCCTGAATTCCGTGGTATGCTATCTTCTTTTTTAAAAACAAAAGCAAAAAAAAAAAAAAGCAAAAAGAAATATATATAAAAAAAACCCTAAAAGATATTGTTGTTAGGTTTGTTTAAATGCTGCTGTTGTATGTTTTTAAAGCCTTAAACCAGTAGAAAAAAAAAAAATTCCGTTTCTTTTCAATTTCCTTTCCTTTCTGTTCCGTTTGGTTTCTTAAGACGAAACAAAAAGACCAAAACCCAAAGTCACAGAGCCCGCGCGTGGGGTGCCCAGGGCATCCGAGCCGCAGCCCGCTTAAAGCGCAGGCGCTGGCCGGCTGGCGGGCGGGCCCGGCCCGCGTAGTCTCCGCCAAAGCCAATTGAACCGATTTGGGTGTGAGGCTGTTGTTTCTCTCTCTGTGCCGGCCGCCCGCGCCCTGGCCCTCGCTGACGCCCTCTCTTCTCTCTTCTCTTTCTTTTCCTAGGAGGAGAGTTAATATTGCCCATTATCACGGAGGACTCCTTAGACCCTCCTCCCGTGGCCACCCGATCCCCCTTCGTGCCCCCACCCCCCACCTTCTACCCCTTTCTCACGGGCGTGGGTGCCACCCAAGACACCCTGCCTCCGCCCGCCGCGCGCCGCCCGTCCTCGGGGGGCCCGTGTCAGGCCGAGCGCGACGACAGCGACTGCGAGGAGCCCGTGGAAGCCTCGGGCTTCGCCTCCGGGGAGGTCTTTGACTCCAGCCTCCCCCCCACGGACGACGAGGACTTTTACACTACTTTCCCCTTGGTCACGGACCGCACCACCCTCCTGTCGCCCCGCAAGCCCCGACCCAACCTCAGGACAGATGGGGCCACGGGCGCCCCCGGGGTGCTATTTGCGCCCTCCGCCCCAGCCCCCAACCTGCCCGCGGGCAAAATGAACCACCGAGACCCACTGCAGCCGCTGCTGGAGAACCCACCCCTGGGGCCTGGGGTCCCCACGGCCTTCGAGCCGCGGCGGCCGCCTCCCCTGCGCCCCGGCGTGACCTCAGCCCCCGGTTTCCCCCGTCTGCCCACAGCCAACCCCACGGGTCCGGGGGAGCGCGGCCCGCCAGGTGCAGTGGAGGTGATCCGCGAATCCAGCAGCACCACGGGCATGGTGGTGGGCATCGTGGCGGCGGCGGCGCTCTGCATCCTCATTCTCCTCTACGCCATGTACAAGTACCGCAACCGCGACGAGGGCTCCTACCAGGTGGACCAGAGCCGGAATTACATCAGTAACTCGGCCCAGAGCAATGGGGCGGTGGTGAAGGAGAAGGCCCCTGCTGCCCCCAAGACGCCAAGCAAGGCCAAGAAGAACAAAGACAAAGAGTATTACGTCTGAGCACCCAGTCCAGGCACCCCACTGCCAGCTGCTCCTCCCAGGAGGGAGGAGGGTGCGGCCCTCTCCCTGCAGGGGGATCTGGGGACCCTCTCCCCGGCTGCCTCAGGCTTCTCCCACGAAGAGGAAACGCAAAAAAAGAAAAAGAAAAGGAATATAACTACTACGTGCTCATCCCCTTCCCTCCCGCTGCCCTCGGCGCCGCACTGTCAGCTCTGGGGCTGGCTGTCCTCCGCTCTGCGCCTGTCAGGCAGGGCACGTGCTCACAGCCCTGGGTTGATTTATTTTTTTAAGGGGGGTAGTTTTATTTTGGTGGGGCTGGGCGGGAAGGAAGGCTGGGGTTTTGTAAAGTGTCCACTGCGCCGTTCGTTTATTTCCCTCGATTTTCTTCTTCCTCTCGCCTTCCTTCTTCGCAGCCCTCCTGTCCCGGTTCAGGCTTGCTGTCTCTTGTCCCTACCCTCCTCCGCCCCACTCCCTTTCTTTTCTCTTCTTTTCTTTATTTTTCTTTTCTTTTCCTTTCCTTTCTTTTCTTTCTTTTTTAAACTCTCTTTTCTCTGCTTCCCTTCCTTTGGGTTTCCAGAGTCTCTGGGAGAAGAAGGGTGGGCGGGTGGACCCAGAGCGACCCAGATTGGGTGGCTGGGGCGGGGCAGTAGGGTTCATTCTCCTAGTGCCCCAAGTCCCCTCCTGCCTGGGGCTGCCCAGGGATTGGACCTGGACCTGGCCAAGGCCTTTTGTGTGTGTCGCTGCTGCCGGGCAACGTGCATTGCTGGGAAGCCGAAGCCGCTGGAGGAGCGGGTGGGGGGGCGGGGGGAGGGGAAAGGCAAATGCAGATATATATTAAAAACAAATAATCGAGGTACCAGAGCTGCGTCTGTGGCACCAGCTAGCTGCAGGTGCAGGGGATGGCGGGAGTGAGGCTGTGTCTGCGGATGGCTGGGGTCACTTCTCTGCCCATGGGCTCCCTGCTCCCCCAGTTTTTTTTCTCTTTGTTAACAAATGTGTCTGAGTCTTGGAAAACACCCCAAACCCGGAAATGTGTGGGAAAAAGAAAACAAAAACTTTCCAAATTCCACCAGTCCTGTGTAGTTTGTTCGGGGTGGGTGCTCTCAGTGGGTGCACCTGACAGTTGCTAAGTTTCCTCTAAATACTTTGTGTGTGATGTGTGTACCGTTAGAGGACATCTTAGAGGGATCAGTTCTCAGCTTCCACAATGTAGGGCCTGAGGATGAGATTGAAGTTTCAGTCTTGATGACAAATGGCCTTGCCCACTGCACCATCACTGAGCCGTTTCCCTGAACCAGCCCTCTGACTTGAGTTGAATACAACATTGGGCTCTTGGACAACTGTTGTACGTCTGGCTTGCAAGTGTTTGCTGAGTGGGCTGAGGGTGGGAGACAGGCTCGGCTTGTGTGGGAGGGAGGGAGATTGGCATCTGGCTGGGGTTCCCGATGGCATCATGTTGCCCTCTTTTCCGAGGCTCTGCACCGGTCACTCATGTCCTACCAGATGGCTGACATCCTACCAGATGGCTGACATCTTGTCCAGTATTTGGAGGAAAGTAGTCTTTCCTGGTGGCCAAGGTGGCTGGCAGTGGCTAGTTCAGGGCCTCAAGTGTAGCAGTGGCCGAATCCCTCTGAGTACTTGTTCCTCTGTCCTGTGACTTTGCCTGCACCTCTTGGCTCTGCTTCCCAGCTCTGTAGCACGCCACCACCCTGGAGTGCTGACCACTGGGTGGCTGGCTCTCTGTGAGTGTGGCCTCTCCTTGGCCTTCTGAACCCATTGGCTTCCAGCCCCGCTTGCCATCTTGGGCAGATTTGGTCTGGGAGCCTGGGGAGGTCACACTGACTCTCCTGTGGGAGTCTGGGGAGGCTTTGACCAGGGCAGCGCTGTCCCAGGGTGTCCTGTCCCCAGCTGGTCATGGACTCACTCCTGGGCCCTGTGTTACTGTTCTCTTCTCAAAGCCCAGGCTCAGAGCCCTGTCCTCACCTGCATTGTTAGTCACAGAAAACAGACAGCGGGAGTTCCTTGGGGACAAGCCTGGAAGGAATGCCTTTACTCTCACTTCAGCCGTTGTTATGGTGACCCTGGTTGAGGCAGGAATGTACTCTAGGAGTTGAAAGGACGGCTCCATCACCCTGGTTGCCTTGTAGTTGGGGCTCCATCTCCCTCTCTGCATCAGAAGGCCAAGACCTGACACCCAAATGCTTTGTTTTCTAAAGAGCTCTGGATGTGGCTTTGACTCGGTTTACCTTTCCGAAAGAGTCTCTTGGCTCCTCCACTGTGAGGGTATCTCAGCAGCTTTGAGGTTAGAAACCTCCAAAGTAGGCATTAAAAAGAGGGTGTGTCTAAATGGGTGTGGGCCACAGCCCAGAGATTTGTCAGGTGACTCTAAGACAGTGATGCTGCCACTTCCCAGAGTGACAGAACGCTTTGTCCTGAAAATTCTTAGCCACCTGGATAACCAGGGGTGGCCGTTCAGAATCCAGACGAAGGAACGTCTCTGACTTAGAAGAATACTGTAGGAGAGAGAAACATCCATCTCTCCACTGAGCTCTGTGTCCTGGAAGTTCCTAGGAACCCTGTTGCCCCCAGGAAATGCAGCTGGGCCTAGAGCAGCAGAACAAGTTTGTCCTGAGGCAGCAGGCAGTGTAAATATAATCTTAGCTTTACCTTTACATCTGGGGGAGTGTCACTAGGAAGTGTGCGAGTGTGCGTGCGTGCGTGCGTGTGTGTGTGTGTGTGTGTGTGTGTGTGTGTGTGTGTGTGTGTATGCACGCGCGTGTGTGTTTTGTGCTTGTGTGCATGTACACATAGCCAAAGGACATAGTCTCCCAGAGGTTCAGGAGCTGCAGCCGAGGAGCAGGACTGCAGGACCAACATCTAAGACAAGGGCTGTTTTCTGTTTCGTACCCACCCTTTTTGTGCAAGTGCACACATGTGACTGTGCATATGTATCTGCAGCTGTATACATTCTGTGTATGCTTGTGTATACATGGATGTGGTATGTGTGTACATGTATGTATATGTGGTATGTGTGTGTGTGTTGCAGCCTTCCTCTGAGGTGCCTAGGAGCAGTCACACAGGTAGATGCTTGTGTGTACATGAATATGGTATGTGTGTGCATGTATGTATACATGTGTGTATGTGGTGTGTGTGTGGCGGAGGGTGAGGAGTGGCAGATGTGTGGCCCTAACCATGGTTCACAATGCCATCAGAGTCATGAGTTGTCCCTGAACCCTGGAAGGTGGGTCTGGAGGGTCTAGAGGGTGTCATGTGGGACGGAGACCCAGGCAGACATGGACGGGCACATGGAGTGAGGAGAGGCTGGAGAGGGACCAGGCCAGCCGACCGAGGCCCGCAGTGACCCTGAGATGCTGCTGCTGCTTTGCCTGTGCTGAGGTGCTCAGTTCTGAGTCGTGCAGTAGGCTGGGTGGTGGGCAGCGAGAAGGTGTCCCCTAGGCTTGGCCTCTCTCTGGTGTGCAGCTGCTGGGGAAGTCAGGGTAATGGTGTCTGGGCAGCCTTCTGTCCTTCAGACGGAATTACAGGGATAGAGCTCTTTGCTTCCCGTGGCTGTTCTGCAGGACCTGGAAGAAGCCATCTCCTCCTCTCCTCCTCCCCCTGCCCCCTCATCCCCACTTCATCCCCCTGCTCCCTCTCTTCCTCCGTCCTTCCTTTTTGTTCTCCCTTTCTTCTTCCTCATTTTCATTCTTTTAAAAATTATTTATTTGTGTGTATCACCGGGGGCGGGTATGTGTCCATGCGGAGCTCAGAGGACAACTTTGTGAAGTCTGTTGTCACATGAGTTTCAGAAATTTAGGCCCGGAGGCAGGTGTCTTTACCCGCCGTCGCCAGCCCTGCCCTTTACTCCTCCTCCTCCTCCTCCTCCTCCTCCTCCTCCTTCTCTCTCTCTCTCTCTTCTCCTCTTCCTCCTCCTCCTCTTCTTCCTCCTCCTCTTATTGTGGCTGTGTTCCTTCTCCAGGCAACTACAGCCGGGTAGACATCAGGATGGAGCCATCTGGTGTGTCATGTGTTACCTTCTTCACTGACCTGTTCAGGAAAGACAGAGATGTGTGACTCTAAGGAGCAGAATGACCCCTGACTTTTGACCTGTGTGTCCATGCCCAGGTCTGAGCACCCTGCCTGGGGCTCAGGTCTGAACTTACTGAGCATGTCAGGGTGGGGTGGGTTGTCCAACCATGTCACCACCCAATGACTTTAGTGGCAGAGTCTGCCACCTGTGAAATTCCCAGCCACACCCATCACCCCCCCTCCCCGTGACAAACGCCAGCTTGCTCACGTGTCCTCTCCCCCTCCACTTCTCTAAGGTGGACCTGGGGGTGGCTGGGCCATTTTTTCCTCCACATGGTGGAATGGAGGCTGAGGGTTAAAATCCACCTGTTACCCTGGTCTCCACTCTCCTGATGTGTGGTGTAACTCTGGTCCATGCTAGCCCTCCCTTGACTTCTGCTTTCTCCTTTGTTTGAGAAGGGTGAGTGCCCAGCCTGTTTTGGGCTTTTGTGGAGGGAGGGAGGAGATCTGGGAGATGGGGAAGGAGGGAGTGAGGAGGTGGTCTGCAGGCGGCTCCACTCACTGTTTCTGGATGTCTTGGATGGTGTCAGGCAGTGGTAAGTTCTTGGTCTCAGGCAGCAGCAGTGCAGCTAGGCCACTTAACACTGGCACCACTCCATACACCAGCAGGGGCATCCAGGAGCCATAGACACCCAGCAGCCGTACCAAAGGCCCTAGCATGGCTCCCCCTCGGGCTGCCACCTGGCAGAGGCCCACTGCAGTCATCCTGTGGCAGCACAATTGCCTGTGAGTCACATTCTGCTCTCTACAGTCTTGACCCCAGTAGGTTGAGGGAGGCTCAATGAATTCGGCAGGGTGGAGACCATACCGGAATTCCATGGGGACCTGGGGGCAGCTCTCCGCTAGGCTGGAGTGCTCTCCTTGAGCCCATGACAGCCTCACCTGATCACAGTGGGGAAGAGCTCACTGGAGAAGATGGTGATGCAGGTGAAGGCGCCCCCCAGGCAGCCCAGCCCCAGCACAGCCAGGGCCGAGCGAAGGACCCCCATCCCTGTGAACAGGAGTGGAGTCAGCAGTGTAGGGTCCAATATTCTCTGTCCTATAGGCTGTCTGTCAAATGCCTGTGAAGCATTCCTCCAGTGCCACACTAAGTAACTTGTGGCTCCAATCTATCTCCCAGTCCCTCAGAGCCAGATCCAGGGAGGCCCTGTGCTTTTTCTCTTCCACCCTAATCTATTAGTGAGTTCTGTGTTAATCTTACAGCTTTCCTGATCTCTTCTAAAATTCTATTACCCCCCTCACTGCTCTGTCCACTACCCTCTCTCTGTCATTTCCCTCACTCTCTATTCTGGCTGTACCCCCACCCCCACCCCACTCCCATCCCCAGGGAGGGTAGGAGAGCCTCAGCTAGCACACCACATTTTTGCCTCCTCCTGCTCACCCACAGCCAGGCGGCAGCTCACCATGGGGCACCAGTATGTTGGACAGGATGCAGAGTCCGGGGAGCACCAGGAAGCTGACCTGGCAGAGGCGCCGGCCCAAGCGGCTGATCAGCAGCAGGCTGCCTGTCTTCACCGGGAAGTCCACAATCCCGATGAGTGCCTGGAGCAGGAAGATATTGCTTCCTAGGGCTTGCAGGTCAAGGGCCAGGCCGTAGAAGGTGAAGCCAAAGGCAAACCTAGGAGTGAGGGTGGATGGATTAGCCTGGGCTAGCTGCTCTTCTGTCTGCCCCATTGGCCTTTTCCAGGCTCACCTTAGGCACTGGGAGGCAGAGGCTGATGGCCTCTGGGGGTCAGCCTATGGGAGACCAGGCATTTCTCTCTGCTCAGATGCTCCATTCAGGATGCTATCCCATTGGCTCTAGCTTCCACTGATTAGACCCTGGCTACAGAGTCTTCATGGCTTTGATCTTTGTTGGGTGGCCTAAGCTTCAGGCTTGGGCAATAGCATGCGTGTGCTTAGTACCTCTAAACAGGATGGAGCCGCCTGTCTGCTGGGTCGCATTGTGCCTGATTCACCTTCCAGCTTTCCCAGCATCACTGTCCTGAATCTCAATCAATCCTTTCTAGGCACTTGGGCCTGTAATCTTGTTCACCAGCCCACCCGGCCTGGCTTGTCTCTTCCTGGAGCCTAACTATAGATAGCAAGGTCATCCCTAGCCTCGGCCCCATCCTTGGCTGCTGGGGGCTGGCTTGGCTCAGGCTTCCCTGTAACTGATAGTCTTAGGTAGAAGGGCATCTACCAGCACAGCATGGAGATGATGGTTCGGTGGCGCAGCCCAGGTGTGTGGAGTAGAGTGCCCAGACTGGCACCAGCTTTGTCCCTGCTTGGTTCCTCCTCCATAGCTGACCGCAGCACCTGTAAGAATAGGGGCTGTTAGCACCAGGTACCCATAGACCCACCCCCAGGGGCTTTTACTTGACCTCCGAGGCAGCTCCTGTACAAAGCCAGAAAAAGTATCTAAGGGGACAGGGTTGAGGGAAGGCCTAGCCCTGGCTTACCTCCATGGTCAACGTGTCTCCCTCTGCCTTCCTCCTGTTGACAGCAGCTACCCTCTGTAGTTCCTGCAGGCCCTGGTCCAGCTTGCCTACCGTGATGAGCCAGCGTGCCGATTCTGGTAGCCACCTGAAGGGAAGGGATGTGGGAAGGGTCGCTGATTGCAGCCTCCATTGCCTGGCCTGGGTCACCCTCCTTGTACTTCTGTGTCTTCTGCCTAAGGGGGTGGTTTCAGGGGGGATTGGAAGCTCTGGTCTCAGGCTGCTAAAGTCAGTGGAGGCCATAAAGGACAATGAGACCATGGTGGCATGTGTATCCAGGGCACCTGGGTTACCACCTGTACCAGCAGGTGGTCCTCCTGCCTCCTTCCTCTCTGAGTTTAGGGGAGTCCAATATTCTCTATCCCTGGGCAGGCTGCCGGATACGGAGGAACTCTGTTGTCCCTTTCCAACTTCTTGTCCTATGGCTTCTCCTTAGCCTTACCCATGAGCCAGGTCTGTGTACAGTAAGGACCACAATGGCTGCGGGGGGGTGTCTCGCCATCATGGCATCTTTCGATGCCATATACATTTCCTCCTGCCCTGCCCCACAGTTGTATTGTCTTCCTGCTACAGACAGCTTCCCCAGCCCTGCCTGGTCTCAGGCTAGGCCTGGTGTCTGTAACATCACCAAGCTCCTTCTGTCTGAACCCCTGGCAACCACTGATCCTTGAACCCTTTGGCCCCATGATACCTGATTGTTCCCCTGGAGCCAACTCAGCTGGTTCTGTTTCAGGATATCGATGCTCCATACCAACTTGCTTTTCTCTGTCTCAGAATCAAACCTCTCTCTGTCTCTGTGTCTCTCTTTGTTTTTCTCTGTGTGTCTGTCTGTCTGTCTCTCTCTGTCTCCCTGTCTCTCTCTGTCTCTGTCTCTCTCCCCTCTCTCTTTCACATACACACAGACACACACAAACTCACTTGCTGCACTAAACTGCTCAGTCCTCTGAGCCTTTGGTAGTGGCCACCACACACTATATCCAAGTCTATGTTTATAAAAGTTCCTCCCCTGCAGAAGGACATGCTGTTCCCTTTGAGCAGCCATGGGGAGGAGCCATCTGTTTATACCCCTGGGACTCTGAGCACCTCTGATTTTGAAAGACGGCGGAGGGTAAGGGAATGAGATTGCAGACAGAGTGGTGATTCTCAGTGGCCTGTTGGGCTAAGGAAACAGTGGAGGGGCGAAAGGCATCCTGGGAAGCAGGCGAAGGAGTTAGGGGTAGGAGTCAGGCAGGTAGTTGGAGATCTGAGGCTGGAGATAGGAATCAAGCTGGGGGTCAGGGGGGGAGGGGGAGAAGGTTGGGCAAGGGTGGGATGAGACAGGGTAAAGCAGAGATCTGGGGTCTGCAGCATGCCAAAGGGGCTGAAGCTAGACCCCTCCTGGGAGAGGGAACATGGACTGTGGCCCCAGTTTGCTGCTGGGCCACAGAAAGATGGCATCTGGCTTGTTTCAGGTAAGTTGGAACAGGGGCTCCTGGACTTTGGGCAGCAGTGGTGACCATCTTGAGGGCCTTGGTCCCCAGAACTCCTAGACCCTTTGTCGGCAGGAAAAGGAGTTTTCCATCGTTATCCCCGAGAGTGGGCAGAACTTCTTTCAAGGAGGGGGGCTGCAGCACCCACCATGAATAAACAAAGAAGAGGAAGAAGGGGGCAGAGACAGCCAGCTGTAGCATCCTCCAGCTGCGCACACCATAGGCCACAGAACCTGTCAGGACCTGCCCAAAGCTGAAGCCCAAGGCGTTCAAGGTCATCACCAAAGGGCTACCCTGGGCTGATGTCCACTCCATCACTGCAAGGAGCAAGAAAGGGGTCAATTCTGGGTCCTGCATGCAGCCTTCCCGACCCAGCACCAATCAGGGGACATACAGAGACTGGCTGTGTTCATCATGACACCTGCCACTGCAGAGGCCAGCAGGAAACGAAACAGGCAGTAGAGGGGGAAGGTGGGCATGAAGGCAGCTGCTGTGCCGGACACGGACACCAGAAGATAGCTCCAGGTCAGCACCCTTCTGCGCCCAAACCTGTGGTACACATAGGAAGACATGCCATTGGCCAGCAACACAGATCTGGGCCACCAAGGGCCCTCCTGTCCCTGCCCCCAGTGAGGAGGAAGGTAGAAAGTCACATGACCCATGTGAGGGCCATGGACATGAGGAGCGTTAGCAAGTGAATTCCCCCTTAGCAGAGGCAGGAAGCAACAGCTCAAGTGTGTGGCAGAGAGAATTTTAGGAATGAATATTCAGAGCGAAGCAGTGGCCCCACAATCCCGGAGAAAGTAGGGGAACTTCTAATTTGGAAAGGATGTGGGGTTCACTCAGTAGAGACCGCCTGGCCCAGCGGGGAACACTCACCTATCTGAGGCATGGCCACACACTGCGGCTCCTACCAGGATTCCAGCCAGGAAGATGGACTGGGCCATGGGTCTCAGGGCCTGGGAGTTACATACCAGGTCCCACTGGAGGGAAAGAGGGGCAGAGCTGTGATCAGGAGGGGCATGGCCTGGGCTGTGTGGGGCCACGAGGGCGCCCACAGGCTTAGTGGCTTGGTTTCTTAAGGAGTATCCTGTCAGCCCTATACTGCGTCAAAGGTGGAGAGCCTCCAGCTTCATCTGCTCCCTCTTGAGCCTTGGCCCGTAGCTGAGGAGCCTTCCCTTCGCTGGAGGCTTACTTCCTCTTGCTCCTCATGCAGGGTCCTTCCTGCTTGCTGGGGCAGCTGGCCCTCTCCACTGGCTTCCCCTCCCTCACCTCTCTTTTGGTTTTTCATCTCAAGACAGAGTTCCCCTGCCTGGCTGTCTTAGAACTCACTCTGTAGACCAGGCTGGCCTCAAACTCAGATCCTCCTGTCTTTGTCTTCTGAGTGCTGGGATTAAACATACACCACCACCACCTGGCTCCTCGTCTTCACATGCACGTGCGTGTGCGTGTGAGTGTGCGTGTGTGTGTGTGTGCGAGAGAGAGAGTGTGTGTGCGTGCATGCCTTTCCATGGTGTAGTGCTTGTGAGGGTCAGAGTTCAATCTCTGGAGCTGTCTACACTGTTTTTGTGAAGAGGTCCTTCAGTGACCCTGGGGCTCACTGGCTAGGCTGGCTAGCCAGCTAGAGCTGAGCCCCAGGGGCTCCCTTGTTTCTGCCTCTCCAGAGCTGGCATTACAGTCCCACCACCACTGAGCCTGGCTTTTCCCCCCAAATGCTGGAGAGCTGAACTCAAGTCTTCATGCTTCAACAACAGACAGTTTGCGGATTTATCTCCCCAGCCTGCCAACATCTCTTATAAGAGGCCAATGTTTGTTCAGGTCCTCTGTGCTCAGCCCAGAGACAGACGACAGGATCCTGTGTCTAGGTGGCCTGGAGTCATGGCAGAGGTTCAACTATGGGTAAAGCCATCGGGTGATGTAGAAACAGGAATGGTACCCCAGGCCAGGCTGTGTGGACATACCTCACTGTGTGGCCCAGGTTGGCCTCAGACTCAGGAATCCTCCTGTCTCTTTAGAGATGGGGTCATAGGCATGAACCACTAACTATGACCTTGCAGATGACTCCCGCTGCCCAGTCCCCTGCAAGCCTACATGGCTGCTCCCAAGTGAGGAGGCTTGGGGAGGTGCATCCTTTCTGTGACTGTGACTTTGACCTCCCAGGTGCTGTTACCGTGGTCACGATTGTGGACCTGAAGGTGCTGTGGTCGTAAACCCAGCCATCCTCGCATGGCTCAGTGGCAGCGTCACTCCAGTTGGTGGCCGTGGCGTTGGACTCTGTAAGCTGCCATTGAGGTTGTCGGAAGCGGAGGCACTGGTGGGGTTGCTGGTCAGGACCAGGTGGGATGGAGACGGCCAGAAGAACATCGGGTCCAAGGTCCCCAGGGATACTCGCCTGGGAGGTGCTATTGTCCAGGAGAGGCACCCAACAGCGGTGGTGGGGAACTGCGGCTGAGAAGTTCTCCAGCATGTTCTGGGTGGTGACCCACAAAATGGGGGTCACCAGAGCCACCGTCTGGAAGAGCTGGAACCTGCCCAGCCCCCCCACTCGGTCCAGGAGTTCAGGAAAGGCCATGGGTTTCTCCTGGGTACCACCACGCAGCTTCCACTTCACAGAGGCTGGCCCAGGACCATGGGGTCTTTGTGATGAGCCTGCTTTCCCCTTGGCTCTGACCACACCAGTCTCTTCATATGCATGTCACACAGCCATGTTGCTGAGTCACAGCCAGTCAAGGCTCTTGTGTATCTGCCTGCTGGCTGTCACCATGAGACCTGGAACCCTCTGTGGTAATCTGGAGGCCATGGGAACCTCTCAGCGACACAGCAGAGTCTGGCTCTCAGGAAAAACCAAATTTGAGAAGCAAGGAGGGTGGAGAGAGAAGTCACTCTGGGTAGAATTAAAGTGTGACTAGGAGCCATTTAATAGAAGAGGGTTTAGTAATCATTTCTTCAAAGTTTAACCAGGACAACACCACTGCAGATGAAAGCGGCAGTTTCTCCCACCACCCCGCCCCCATCTTCATGGCCCTGGTTTCTGTTAGGATGCGGCAAGATCTGGACACGGGCTCTGCCACTAAGTGTGTTGGGGCCGCCATCCTTCGGTGCTCCTGCCTGCCTTCCAGGAGACATCATGACTGTACTGTGAGCTAACCCAGGAGAGAGAGGGTGAGCCCTGGTCCTCCCAACCTCAGAGCTGGCCTGATCCTAGCTTGAGTGATGGCGTCCTCTGCTTGAGGATGGTGTGTCACTCAGTCTCTAGGCCTCATTAGCCTTTTGAAGCTGCCACTGTTCCTGCACTCCCTTATTGATTCCCTGTACTGAGCCTCATTAAGCCCTTTTGACATTAGCATATGCCCCTGTACTCTTCAAGACAAATATCCTAAAGTATTGAGACCTCTGTCTCTTTCCCAGGTCTCCTTGTCTTAGGACCCACTTCTTTAGCCTGTAATTACATGGCCCTCTGCCTGGAACGGAGTCACAGTTCACAGGCTGGCAACTCAGCCTCTAGTGTCTCTAAGCCGACTAATTCTGAGGACTTCCCCCTTTGCCTCTGCTCTGCTCTGTCGCCTCCCTGACCTGTCTCCTTCTGCCGCCCCTTTCACCTACTGCCACACTGCAAAGCCTTACACTAAATCCTGCCTTCAACGCCAGGGCCCTGGCCCTCTAGAAGAAGAGCAAATGCTTGACCAGGAGGCGTCTCTCCAGCAGTTCGACTTCCATTTGTAAGATTCCTGGCTCCTGGGAGGGGGAAAGCCTGACAAAGGGGAAAGTGTCCCCAGGAAGCCATGGGAGTGACTGGACAGAACCGATAATGAGGGCTGTGTAGAGGCGGGAGGAGTCTGTGGGCACCAGAGGTACTGACTGGTTTGGGTTCAAGGTAGTTTTGAGAGTAGAAGAGGAAACGCTGTGATCAGGTGGCAGATGATGGGATAGAGATGTCCGTACGATTCCTGACACAGACGTTCTTTTAAAATAAAAGTATTTGGTGTGTGTGTGTGTGTGTGTGTGTGTGTGGCTTGTGTATTTGAGTACAAGTGCCCACAGAGGCCAGAAGAGGGGCATCTGACTCCCTGGAGCTGGAGCTGGCGTTACAGGCAGCTGTGAGCTATAGGATGTGGGTGCTGGAAGCTGAACACTTGTCCTCTGGAAGGGCTGCAGGACATGATCAGCTTCTGAGCCATGTCTCCAGTCCAGAACCTTTTTTCTTAATTGTGTAAAGTCCCAGGTTGCTACTGATGGGTGGGTGGCTGTCCTCCAAGGGGAGTCTGGGATTGCAGTCCCATTGTGTGTGTACCCCTGCAGCTGTCACTGGAAGGCACTGGCCTCATGTGTCAGCCGCTGGAGTGTAGGCTTAGATTTTTCAAAACCTAATTTGATTAATGTTCTTTAACACACCAACCTCCCTTCTAGCCCACCTACCAGAGGTAGAGGAAGAGAAGGGTTAATAGGAAATGGGCTTGTGGATCTCTGTAGAAGTAGTTCTTTGGGGGAGATACAATGCAGTCATTGTTGTCAGGATATCAGCGGTTCAGTCCACTATCAAAACACCAGACACAAATCAGCAGTGGGAGTTCAGTCCTCTCAACAAGCACCGAACACGAGTCAGTAGCAGCAGCAGTTCAATCCAGAAGAAACCGAGAGGCTCTGCTGAGCCGCAGGAGCCCACAGACGCCGCTGGAATGTCATGAGAAGTTCTTTGGCAAGTTACCCTCTATGAAGCCACAGCAAGCGAAGATCAGCCACGTGGTGCGAGGCGAACCAATATAAGAGCTTTGCCACACTATCTGTGGGGTCATAGTTATATTCTTTCTAAACATCACGCATTCCCTCACATGTCTGCTTCAGCGAAACATCACGTGACATAACTGAGTCCCCAAAGAAACCAGAGCTTTCCATTTCAATGGTGGGCAAGAGAGGGTGGTGGCCCCTGAGCTGAAGGTGACACACAGTAATTCTGTCCTCAGTTTAGTGGTAGGAGCTAGTTAAGGCCGCCTCTAGACAGTCGTGGGTGGGTGGAGACGTGATTCCAGCTCTACACTGAGAAGCAAAAAAGAGGATCTGTGGACAGTGAGCTGTTATCACTCTAGGGCTAATAGGTCATTAGTGTTTGCTTTAGAGAAGACAGTATAGCTCACTTCTGTGTAAATGTGGGTTCCCAGTTAGAGCTTGGGACCACAGTGACTAGTAGAAGTAGGAACATTGGTTGGAGCCAAGTCCTTAAGCCCCAGAGGGACAGGCCTTGAGTCTAGGAGGACAGGGCCCAGCTGCAGAAGTGGGTGCTCCTAGGCCCTAAGGGATTGCTCTCTGTCCTGTGGTGTTGGGAAGACAAGGAAGGCTGGTGACATAAGAAGTGAGACAGGCAGTGGGGAATGGGGACATTGCAATTTTGAGTACAGGAGAGACGTGTGCTTTGGAGGATGCAGCTGGTGTCCTCTCAAGACCCGTGGATAAGATTTTGTAAGTAAGCCCAGTGGCCCCTGCTGCCTGGCTCCCTTTTGGATTGGCACTGTCTTAGAGGGTTTGGCCCCATGACCAAAAGCCCTGGAAGTGTGCACACTCAGCAGCAACTGGAAGGGTGTTCCTTTTGTCCCGGATCCTCGGAGTTGAGTCTGTTGAAGAGGACAGACGGTCTATGGATGCCAGGAGATAGGAGGGAGAAGAGGGGTTTGGGGGTTCAGGTTAGAAGGAAGCAGAGGCAGCTGTTGTTGGTCTGGTTCTAATGAGACTGTGAATGCAGGACGGGGAAAGGCTTTTGGGGGAAAGAAAGGTCTGAGAGCATAAGCGAAGAGGTTACACCAGGGTAGACCAGAAGAGATGGGGGGCACTGAGTTGCAGAAGACCTTTGTGTTCCTACTGCCTTAGGCGGCATTAGGCTGTGATACGGGAGCTACACATGAGTTCCTGCTCTTCTCTGTCATTCTTTCCTTGGACCTGGGGCACATGATGGGCATCTTGACTTTCTGGCCTGATCATGCAGCAGGGTTTTTGGTGTGTGCATCCTTCTGGTCCCTAATATCCTGTGGTGATGGCAGCTGCCTCTGGCCTCTAGCCAGGCAGGAGAAAGGGCAGGCCAGTCTGGGAGAGCTGACTGTGGGTGACTCAGCAAAGCCTGGGACCAGGGCAAGACTAGTAAATCCAGGAGGCTGCTGGAGGAGGAGGCAACAGTCTGAGGTGGCTGCCAAGTCAGGTGCTGCCAGAGTTTCTGGGCTGTGTCCTCCGATTTCTGAGAAGCTGAGGAATTCTACTAACTGCAGGAGAGGAGCCTCTCTGTTCAGCTCTCTTTGCTCTACAATGGAATGGTATTCCTGGGATGGTCTCTGAGAAGGACCTCCCAGCCTGCTGCTTGTCACCTTGAGTGGACCGTTTTGTGTGTGCTTTGAGACAGCATCTCTTGTAGCCCATGGCTTTGGAAATCACTGCATAGCTGAGGATGACTTTAGGCTCCTGAGGCTCCTGCTTCCACCTGCCAAGCTCTGGATTACGAGCACACACCGCCACACCTGGCTTTATGCTGTACTGGGAAGAGAACCCAGGGTGTCACGCATGCTGGGCAAGCCCTCTACCAACTAGTCTGCTACCCAGCCTTGAGCAGAGCTCTTTGTGGCTGTCCAGTGCTTCAGAGAGAAGGTCATAGCTCTTGCCCATCTTTTTCCTTCCCTCTGTGGCCTGGTCTTGACCCTCTGGGCACTGACTCCTTCCTGCGAATGCACACACTCCCCCCGACCTGTTCTGTCCCTCTTACTAGAGTTGGCCATGTCCTCCCAAACCTATTCCCTGCTGCCCCTGCTCCATCTAACTGTGGGGGAGAAGCACCTGTAGGTGTGTGGCCCAGGTAGGTGCCCTGATTCAGGTCCCAGGCTTCCAGTCCCCTGAGGGTCAGGTCCCAGCCACTGTTTTTCTAAGAGTGCTCCAGGCAGAAATGCCTGTGAAAAAAGCCAGAGTATCTAGGGGAAAGCCTGGTCTCTCATTCTCTCCTCCTCCAGATGTTCAGTGTCTAGATGAGGCGGTGTGAGGCCTCAGACAGTTCCTCCAGACCGTCTGAAGCATGGCACTCCTCAGTATCGCTTGCTCTAGATGGCTCTTCTGGGATGTTCTAGAAATCTGGGCCATTACCCTTCCATAGAACACCACTGGCTCCACTCTTGATGGCTATTGGGTGTGCTCTGAACATGACCCTGGGATCACCCGATATTACCTACAGAGCACCCAGCACCTGCTATCTTCCATGTTGATGATGGTGATGACGGTGGTGGTGGTGGTGGCGGTGATCCCAGGGGAGAGGGTGACGATCGTGGTGGCTTGTTCTGGCAATGATGTCATAGTATTAATGATGGTGATCATGGTGATGAGTTTAGTGGTTACAGAGGTAAAGATACAGATGATGGTGGTGTGTGGGTGAAGGAGGGCAGTGATAATAAGTGAGAGACAGGCTTGTGATAGTGGTGGTGGTGGTGGGGGTGAGATGATGATGTTAGTGGTGATGGTGGTGATGCTGATGATGGTGTTGGCGGTGGCACCTGATGGCTGCTGACTCTTTGCTATGTACTGGCCACTATTCAGAGTCCTTTTTCTTATACTTGACCTATTTAATCATTCTGACGTTGTTCCTGAGCAAAAAGCATTCCTATACACATATTTATAGAGGTGGATCCTGAGGCTGAGAACAGTGAGACTAGGTCATCTGCGGCCTGTGGCAGAGTCCTGCCCTCAGACATCAGTTGGCCTGAAGGAAGGCTGGTGGAGGGAGTGGGATGAGGAGCCACGGAGCTATACACAACACGTTTGTCCCAGCATCTGCCGGCCTTCCTGGGGGTCATTACCATCCTGTCCTTTCTCCCCAGGCTCCAGGGTCCATGTCTCCTGATCCTCCACCTTCTCAAGGAGCTCCAGGAGTCCCTATGGTGTCCTTGGTGGCTGGGAAGGTCCACCTCCTCTTCTATAAACCACCCACTTGGCCTGTCAAGCGTCTAGAACAGATTCTAGCTTTGTGTGCATGTAGCCCAGGGACCCCCCCCCCAACATGCTTTCTCAGGCAAAAGTAGCCCCTTTCCCTAAGCTGACTTCCAGGGTCACCCACCCACACCAGTAGCTTTCTCCCTGCACCCTGCCTGCTTGCCTGTGGTCCTGGCTAACACCTGACAGACACAGGGTCCCCATGACATTTCTGCTGATCCTAGTAGGATTTTACAGCATTACAGAGCATTTTCCCTGGGCCCGGGCACTAGCCCGCTCCCTGTTTGTCTTGTTGCCCACCTGGTGGGGGAAAGTGGCTGGGGTGGCCAGACTCGGATAGCTTGGCATCAGCTGGATAGGTAGCTGGATGGTAGGTAGTTGGGGCTAGTGTTTTTGTGGCTTTAACTGGCCCCCCTCATGGGAGTGCCCCTTTCAGCCCTTTCTGCCCCACTCCCTGGCTCCCTGCCACTGTGGAGGGCGCCTGTGGCTCACTGAACAAATCTGCCCTAAGTAGGTCAAGGAGAGCTCTGAGTGGCTGGCTCCACGCTCTTTCTTTCATGTGCCCAGCGGCTCCCGCAAGTCTGGCCTCTCTGCTCCAAAGGGACTTTGCTCTCCTTGCCATGTCAAAAAGATATTTCATGTTAAAATTCAACGCAGGATGTTAACCAGCCGTGGGAATGAGGCTGTCAAGACAAGGGCCGCTCAAACAGGTTGAACTTCACACCGGCTTGTGTTCTGACAAGGGTCCTGCCCACACTGTGACCCAGCTGGTGTGTTTGGACAAGGCTAGGAGGGAATACTGCCCCATTCGCTGTGTTATCTGTGGCTCTCTCTAGGTTCTCAGCCTGTCCTGGAGGATACACATATGGGCTTGTTGGGAGGGTTGGGGAGCTAGGGATATCTCTTCTGAGGGATGACTTTAAGAAGGTACCAGGCCCAGACTGGCTATGGGAGGGGATACAGAAGGAGATTTTGGCTGGTAAGCTCATCTCATCAGAAAACAGAGTGCTGGGATTCAGCTGGCAGGACACCAACCCGAATACAGACTGGGTCTTTCTTGCATTTTGTGAATCAAGAATCTACATCAACCAAGAGCAGAGAGTCCAGAGCTGGCCATGGTTTCAACAGAGCCCACGGGTTCTCCTGAGCCAGTGAGGTCTGACGGTTGTGCACACGGGTGCCAGCCTGTGAGGCTTCAGTGCCTGCTGCACTTGTCCCTTGGAGAGGTCAGTTAACCCCTCTGCATCCTGGTGTCTTCCCCGAGAGCTTGCGTGAAGCTCTTGAGAGGGCAGAGTTTGTGTCAATAGCTTATGCCCGTCCCTGGGATGCAGTGAGCACACTGTTCATGTCGTTGTTGGGATTTTAAGTGTGATTATTGCCATCATTGTTTTTAATTGTTTTGGTAAGGCAGCTAGTAGGTGGCTTGTGGGAGCCTCGGAGGCTGAACCTGAGAACAGCCCCTGGACGCTCTGGCTGGCCTCAAGTCAGATCAGGGTTTGGAAGCCGAGCGGAGCTGCACGCTGTTCGCCACCGAGCAAGGCAGGTGACAATCTGGGTTGTGTGACTCATCTTTTCACATATGGCTAATGTGTGCTTGGTGGCTCTAACGAAGAGCTCTGTTTTTGTCTATTGAGGACACCTGTGAGGCAGATGCTGTGGGATCTGAGCGCCTGAGAACTAAACACAATTGGCTCGCTCCCAGGCCTGCCTTTTTGGCAGAATTTAAAAGAGGGTTTGCGATGAGCTAGAAGCTTCCATGTCCTGTCCCCTGCAGGGATATCTCAGCCAGTGCTCTGTGCTGCTTCCTTTGTGTCAATCCTAGATGAGTCTTCATCCTGCAAACAGCCGTTTTCTGCAGCCACACCCACACCCACACACATGCATGCTCGTGCATGTGTACCCACAGGTGTATAACATAGACACGCATGAGGAGACACACGCCTGTACTTGCCTCATACTGGAAGGACACAAAGGGGCAGTGCTTTGAGCAGCTGGAATCAGAGAGGGTGAGGCTGTGACCACATGGCCACATGACCCTTTGACCTCTTCATTCTTGTTTCTCTCATTCTCCCATCCATCCATCCATCCATCCATCCATCCATCCATCCATCCACTCATTTGCCTGCTGGTTACTGAAAAGACACCTTGCGGGGCTGGAGATATAGCTCAGCTGGTAAGTGCTTGCTTAGCATAAAACCTAAGTTCAAACCCAAGTTTGAACCTATGGTAGTGCATACCTGTAATCCCAGCAGCCCCTGGGTTTTATCTACAGTGGCGCATGCCTGTAATCCCAGCAGCATGGGGGTGAAGAAAGGAGGATCATCAGTTCAAGATCATCTGTGGCTATAGAGAGTTCAGAACCAGCTTGGGATACAAGAGGCTATGTCATATACATACAAACATACATATACAAGTGCACACATACACATACACACACATACACAAATACATACATACATACATACATACATACATACATACATACACACAAATGCATACATACATACGTAGGATAGAGGATAGTTTTCATTGGACCTTGGCACACACTAGGGGATGAATGTCCCAGCTGTGTGTCCTGGGAAGATGGGGTAGAGGGCCTCATGTGTAGAGCCACCTGCTTCTTATGTGAAGACAGAGTCTATCAGGGTGAGTGATGGAATAGAGGGAGTGTGGGCTAGCAGGCCTGTGGGCAGCCTGGCCCCCTCAAGGAAAGGATACATGCACACCCTGGGCTGGGAAGGTCTGTTCAGCAAACTGTTGGTGTGAGGTTGGATTTGCCAAGTTCATAGCACCGTGTGCAAAATGCGCAGGGGGACAGGGGAGGGGGTAGAGACCCTGTGTAGACTCAGGTCTGTCCATATAGAACTCTGTGGTATGTGGGGGCATCTCATAAGTTTTTAGGATTAAACTGAATGGGATTGTGACAGGTATCTAGGAACTGTCTTTGCTAAAAAGCATCAATTCTTCACTTGGTCCAACAAGGAGAGACCACGCCCAGGATGAGAACAGTTATCTGTCACGGAGGAGTTGTACTTTAGAGCTGATTTTTTTTTTTTTTTTTGTAGCAACCCAGTTTGGTCCCCTGGGGTCATTAATATGTATGACACAATCTTCTTAAAAAAAAAAAACTAAGCCAACAAACTCATTTAAGGATTTTTGAAACAATGGTTTATTTTTGTTTCTCTCTCTCTCTCTCTCTCTCTCTCTCTCTCTCTCTCTCTCTCTCTCTCTCCTCATGTATATCTGGAGAGGTCATAAGACACTGGGTTTCACAGAGCTTCCACAGGAAGTTGTGACCCACGTGACATGTGTGCTGAAAGGGACCTTGGGTCCTCCGCAGGAGCAGTCTGAAAACTCAGCTGCTCAACTCTACCCCAGTAACAACTTAAGGACCACTTTGCAGGGCCCGTTGTATTAATGATGGGCAGCATCCCGACCAGGATGGCTTAATGATGCCCACCTTTTTCCTCCTGCCCCATTCTTCCTTTTCTCAAAGCTAAAGCTCACAGCATCATCCCATGGTGAAGTTAGGGGTCACTGCACCCCTTTACCTGTTTATTTTCCTGGTGGGCAATAATTATGTCCCCCTTTTCTGCCTTTTACCATTCTTTGTCTTTTTAATAGTGTTTGGGGCAGGTGGCCAAAGTCAACTGTAACTCCAGTTACAGAGTGCGGTTTGGGTGTGAGAGAAGGGGGCCTGGCAATGACCTGTAGGCTTCCAGAGTCCACGGCTGAGTAGAACTAGTTGCCATTGACCCAGACAGGACAGCCCAAGGTCTGGGGAAGGTTGGAAGTTCAGCGAGGCCATCTGGAGGCAAAGAGGTGAGTGAAGTCTGTTGGGAGCAGCTGATGTTGGCAGGGTCCTACTGCTGTGGCCGCAGTGTCCCTGACTCTAGGAGCCTGGTGAGAAAGGCCTGGGAAGCCACTGCCTACTGTCTGGGCCTGATGCTCTGACCAGAAACGGTCACATAGCTGAGCTGGCAGGTTGATCTGTGTGGCTTGGCCCCGAGACCCGTTTGATGTGGTCCACAGGCTGTGATTGAAACAACCCAGTCAACATTGAACACAGGGAGATTTCTCATTAAAAACTGTCTTTTCCAAGTTGAAAAAAACAAAAAACAAAAAAACAAACAAAAAACAAAACAAAACAAAAACAAACCCAAACCTCTGGGCTCATGAGCTCCATGGCAACACCTGCATGGGCCTGAGTTGCTAATGCCCTCAACTGTACCCTCAAGCTCTTCACTGCCCTCTGTGGGCCAGGTTCTGTACTGCCCTCTGCAAGTGAGCCCAGTACTGTCCCCTCTCCTGCCAAGCCCTCTACTGCCTTCTGCAGGTGAGTCCTGGCCCTGGCCCTGGCCCTTGCAGGCTGAGACATGAAATGTTCACTTCAGGCAAGCCATGTACTGCCCCCTTTAGGCCAACCCCTGCATTGCCCCACTGCAAGTGAGCCCTGCTCTGCTCTCTGCAGGCCAGTGCAGTTAATAAAAGCTACCCTTTATTCAGACTGCCTGGCTACCCACCAGTGTGCTCCTTGTTCTCCTTTTCTGAACTGTGATGATTTCTGCCTGCCTCTCTCCTTCCCTCCCCCTCCCCTTCCCCTTCCCCTCCCTCCCTCCCTCCCTCCCTCCCTCCCTCCCTCCCTCCCTCCCTTCCTGTGTGTGTGCACATGTGACTGAGTGCAGGACCCCACCGGGGCTGGAAGTGTTGGCCGCCCCTGGAGCTGGAGTTACAGGTAGATGTGAGTCCCCTGATGTGGTGCTGGGAATTGAACTCTGGACCTCTGGAAGAGCAGTGCATACTCTTATCCCCTAAGCCATCTCTCCAGTCCTAGTTTCTATTTGTCGTATTTTATATATCATGACCTTGACAGTTTTGGAGAGTAACACACAGGCGTTTTGTAGAGAGACCCTCAGTTTGTTTTTTTTCTGATGTTTGTCTTGTGATCAGACAGGGCATGTGCCTCAGGGAAGATCAGGCACACTCGTTATATCTTTCCTGTGAGTGTACGAACAGTGGCATAGATACGCACCAAGGACTATCAGGAACGTGGGGCAGGGTGGTGTCTGCCTTAGGTCTTAGGGACCCTTACTAGATTGTTATGGAGTGGTTTCTGGTTTTTTCTGGGCTTGGTGGCAGCAGCAGCCTATGTTCTTGTATTCTAAAAAAAAAAAAAAAAGACCTGTTCAGACAGGACACAGTAGCAAGCCAAGACGTCAAGGTTTGATTAGAGCAAGGGCGGAAGTAAGAACATGCCGTGTGGGTGGCAAGGACCCTTGATCTTAACAGCCATGGACTACCTCTCTCCTCTCTCTGGTATCTCCTCACTGGTTGTTCTCCAGGGCGGGCACTCCTGAGAAAGGGACACATTCTTTTTACCCAGAATCCAGTTTATTTTAAGGAGACACAGAAGATGCAAGAACATGCATGAAAAGGGGTGGGGGGTGGGGCTAGAGAGATGGCTCCCTGGTTAAGAGCACTGACTGTTCTTCCAGAGGAACAGGGTTGGATTGATTCTCAGCAGCCACACTGGAACTTACGACCATCTGTAACTCCAGTTCCAGAGAATCTGATGCTCTCTTTGGGCCTCTGTGGGCACTGCATGCATGTGGTGCACAGACGCCCAAACACATAAATTAAAAATAAATAATTCTTTTTTTTTAAAAAGAAAGCACATAGGGGTTCAAGTTCACCAAGGAGAGGAAAAACAGCCCCTGCGTCGATTCCCCAGGCCAGAAATTCCTGGGGCAGCGGGCCCAGCGGGTGACCCTTCTGTCTCTGTTCTTAACTTCCTGTGCCATTGATTCCTGCGACCTCTCATCCTGTTTGGGGACCCTGGGCTGTCCCAGCTGGCGAGATCACCACTGTCTACTATTCCCTTGGTCCTGTTTTGAGAGCCTATCAGTCAGTTCCTTCCAGAGCTCACTTCCTGCTTAGCAGTTGTTGCTCTACTTCTCTGAATCCTGTGCCAAGCAGCCAGATGTGTGGAAAACAAACTCAGAGTTAAGGCAGGGCAGCTCACTGACACCTGCTTAGTGTGTGGTTCTGTCCCTAGCAACCCACACACACATAACACATGCACACATGCACACACACACACACACACATGCACACACACACACACCAAAAAAATTCGAACATAGCTCAGCTGAGAAAGCCCACTGTAAGCTCATGGCCAGGCTGAAGCCAACACTCCTCAGGCCCTGCAGCCTCACCCTGTTTCCTCATCTGCACCCTCTCCACACTTTTGTCCCCTCAGCCCCTCCTCTCTTGTTCCTTGCCTTCACTCCTTCCTTGGAGTCTGAGGAGAGAAAGCATCTGCTCACTGCCTGTCCAGGGCAGCTGTTCTGTCCCTGGGTCCTGTACTCCCTCCTCCTTCAAGTGCACACAGCCCTTCCCCATCTCCCCTCCACATCCTCCCTGTGAGACCCTCGTGAGGACAGCTCCACACACTGCAAGTCATCTGAGAGATGTAAACCACGAAGACCACAGACTCCCATATGAGTACTGCCGAGATGCACGCTGTTGAAGGCTGCAGACCAAGGTGTATGAATGACAGAGATAGTGTCACCTGGCTCATGCCTGGGGACACGGGGCTGGCAGTGCTGAATGAAGGGCTCTGTTTCTACAGCTCAGTGTGGCTGTGTGGAGGTTTATTTGATTTGTTTTTCAGTACTGAGGATGGGGGCTTGGACCTCATGTACACCAGGCAGATAGGTTCTTTTCCACTGACCCACATGCTCAGCCTAGTGATTTTAACTATAATTATAGTGTTTGCTTCAGACATGAGGTAAGGAGAAGAGCCTCACTATAGAGTCCAGTCCTGGCTGGCCTAGAACTTACATCTGGCATATATATATATATGTGTGTGTGTGTGTGTGTGTGTGTGTGTGTGTGTGTACTGGCTAGTTTTGTGTCAACTTGACACAGCTGGAGTTATCACAGAGAAAGGAGCTTCAGTTGAGGAAATGCCTCCATGAGATCCAACTGTAAGGCATTTTCTCAATTAGTGATCAAGGGGGAAAGGCCCCTTGTGGGTGGTGCCATCTCTGGGCTGGTAGTCTTGGGTTCTATAAGAGAGCAGGGTGAGTAAGCCAGGAGAGGCAGGCTAGTAAAGAACATCCCTCCATGGCCTCTTCATCAGCTCCTGCTTCCTGCCCTGCTTGAGTTCCAGTCCTGACTTCCTTGGTGATGAACAGCAGTATGGAAGTGTAAGCCGAATAAACCCTTTCCTCCCCAACTTGCTTCTTGGTCATGATGTTTGTGCAGGAATAGAAACCCTGACTAAGACAATATATATATATATATATATATATATGTATGTACACACATACACACACATACATGTACGTGTATGGATGTGTGTGAGTGTACATGTGTGCGTGCATGTGTGTGTGTGTGATTGTGTGTGTACACGGGTGTGTGCACATGTGTGTGTGATTGTGTGTGTACACGGGTGTGTGCACATGGGTGCGTGCACATGGGTGTGCCCACATGTGCGCACGTGCATGTGCTTTTGCGTATGTGGCTGTCAGAGGACAGCTTTATGGCACTGTTTTTTTCTTTCTACCTTCCCAGTTGTCATCCTCGCACAGCGAGCACCTTAACTCAGCCATCTTGCAGGCCCATGGTTGTCTATCCATCTGCTGATTGGTGTTTTGGTTGCTTCTGCTCTTGGTAATTGCAAACAAAGTTTCTGTGACTGCTTATGCGTTAATTGTCACAGTGTCCCCTGTTCTCTTTCCTCCTCTGAGTACTCAGGAGAGAATGGCAGCCCCATGGGGGGTGGACGCTAAATCTCCCCATTCCAGCCGCCCCACGGTCTTGTGGACTTAGCTCTCTTAGTGGTGTTATTTGGCACAGGGCTTTGCAAGTTGCCCACACAAGCTTGGAGCTGGTGACTCTCTTGCCACAGTCTCTTGGGGCTGAGAGGACAGGCAAGCTTTGCAGCTTTCCCTTGGTCAGTCTCCTCCTTTCTGGAGAAGGCTTGTCCCAGTTGAGCATAAGAAACCCTGAAGCATGGCTGAAGATGCCAAGGACAGAGACTAGTTAGAATACATTTTTTTCTTTTAAAGCAAGCCAGGGGTGAGTGCACATACATTTAACCACAACACCCTGGAGGCAGAGGCAGTGGATCTCTGAGTTTAAGGCCAGCCTGATCTACAGAGTGAGTTCCAGGCTAGCTCAGGCTACATAGTGAGACTCTGTCTCAAAAAATAATAAATAAATAAATATTAAAAAGAAAAACAAAACCAGCAAGAGCAAACTTTCTGAAGTATGTCGTTCATACTATTTCTGAGTATTGCATGTGTGTATGCAATAAAATGTGGTCATATGTACTTCTGATTTCTGGTGTGTATGCAATAAAATGTGGTCATATGTACTTCTGATTTCTGGCGTTCAACTTCTCCAGGTCTCCCCCCAACACACCTCCCTCCCTTTAACCACACACACACACACACACACACACACACACACACACACACATTGAACTTTAACCAATTGTGCATCTTCCCATTGACCACTGCCCACTGCAAAGAGAAGTTGCTTCGGCCAAGGCTAGGAATAGCCCAGGTATTTTGGAAGCAGGAGCTGGGTGGGTATGGAGAGTGGGGGGCATGTGTGTCACATGCACATGTGGTCAGGGGACAGCTTTGTGAGGTCTGTTCTCTCCTTCCACCTTTACATAGGCATGTCCCTATTTCTGAACTCTGCAGGACAAATATTTTCAGAATTGGGGACTGAACCCTGGAGCACAGGCACATGAAATAAGTACTCTATCACTGAGCCATAGTCTAATCCTGTTTTTCTTTTTGCAGAATTTCCGAGCTAATTCAGTCCTTTGTGTTTTCATGTAAACATTAGCACTCGCTTGTCAGGGCTTTGTTGGTGTATTTGAGACAGGATCTCATGCGGCTTACTCTGGAAATTGTTGTGTAGCCAGCGATAACTTTGCACACCCCCCCCATCTTCACACCCCTCTTCTACATCCTGAAATTATCAGTGTGTCTCCACTCCTGGCTGTGTTTGGCCATTTATACAAAGGAGAATGTTGACGTGGTGGTTACACTAAATCCATCAACTGAACTGTAGAGAATTGGCATTTTAATAATATCGAGTTTCCTATCCCTGAATTCAGGCCAGCGCACATCATCTGGCCTTTGTTTCTTCCTGGGCTCATGCACTGGCCCCTCCCCACAGCTCTGTCAGTCACCGCGCCCTCCTTGACTGATCTCAGTCAAGTAGTACTTTTCTCTCATATAGTTGTTAAGTGGGTTTAAAAAATGACTTATTTTTATTTTGTGTATATTGGCATTCTTCCTGCTTGTATGTTTGTGAGGGTGTCAGAGCCCCTGGAACTAGAGTTATAGACAGTTATGAGCTGCCATGTCGTTGCTGGGAATTGAACTCAGGTCCTCTGGAAGAGCAGTCAGTGCTCTTAACCACTGAGCCATCTCTCCAGCCTGTTAAGTGGGTTTTTGTATTCACATATTCACTTTCCTTAAATGACAGGTTCCCAGAAACACAGTGGGATTTCATGTGTCATCAACTCACCTTCTCCAACCTGCCAATCTCAATTATTTTATTTTGATATACTGTTTTATATGTAGCCCAGTGAGAGGGTTACTTTTGTTGTTTTTGAGACAGTTTCTCTGTGTAGCCCTGGGTGTCCTGAAACTGTAGAACAGGCTAGCCTTGAACTCACAGAGATTGCCCTGCCTCTGCCTCCCGAGTGTCAGATTAAAGTTGTCCACACTACTGCCTGGTGAGCTGGTTAGCTTAACTATCAGCTACACACAACTTAGAATCACCTGAGGGTCTTACTGAGGAGTTGTCTAGATCATCTTGGTCGGTGGACAAGTCTGTGGGGCATTGTCTTGATTTTTGATTGATGTAGGAAGACCTATCCTGAATGTGGGGACACCCTTTCATGGGCTAAACATGAACTATACAAGAGCAAAGAAAGCGAGCTGAGCAGAAGCAGGAAGTGGGAAGCAGGAAACGAGGGTGGTTTGTCCTCACTCTGCTCTTAACTGTGGATGTGGTATGACGAGCAGGCTTGAGTTCCTACCATGACTTTCCTTCAATAATGGACTCTGTGAAGGGTTCTAGCAGGCCTCAGCATGGCTAACACAGGCCTGAGAAGGGCAAATAGAGGCCTGAGAATGGCTAACACAGTCTGAGCATGGCTAACACAGGCCTGAGCATGGCTAACACAGTCTGAGAATGGCTAACACAGTCTGAGCATGGCTAACACAGTCTGAGCATGGCTAACACAGGCCTGAGCATGGCTTACCCAGTCTGAGCATGGCTAACACAGTCTGAGTGTAGCTAACACAGGCCTGAGCGTGGCTAACAGAGTCTGAGCATGGCTAACAGAGTCTGAGCATGGCTAACACAGTCTGAGTGTAGCTAACACAGGCCTGAGCATAGCTAACACAGTCTAAGTGTAGCTAACACAGGCCTCAGCATGGCTAACACAGTCTGAGCATGGCTAACACAGTCTGAGCATGGCTAACACAGTCTGAGCATGGCTAACCCAGGCCTCAGCATGGATAACCCAGGCCTCAGCATGGATAACACAGTCTGAGCATGGCTAACACAGTCTGAGCATGGCTAACACAGTCTGAGCATGGCTAACACAGTCTGAGTGTAGCTAACACAGGCCTGAGCATGGCTAACACAGTCTGAATGTAGCTAACACAGGCCTGAGCATGGCTAACACAGTCTGAGTGTAGCTAACACAGTCTGAGTGTAGCTAACACAGGCCTCAGCATGGCTAACACAGTCTGAGCATGGCTAACACAGGCCTCAGCATGTCTAACCCAGGCCTCAGCATGTCTAACCCAGGCCTCAGCATGGCTAACACAGTCTGAGCATGGCTAACACAGGCCTCAGCATGGCTAACACAGGCCTCAGCATGGCTAACACAGTCTGAGCATGGCTAACACAGTCTGAGCATGGCTAACACAGTCTGAGCATGGCTAACACAGTCTGAGCATGGCTAACCCAGGCCTCAGCATGGCTAACCCAGGCCTCAGCATGGCTAACACAGTCTGAGCATGGCTAACCCAGGCCTCAGCATGGCTAACCCAGGCCTCAGCATGGCTAACACAGGCCTCAGCATGGCTAACACAGTCTGAGCATGGCTAACCCAGGCCTCAGCATGGCTAACACAGGCCTCAGCATGGCTAAAGCAGGTGCAGACATGGCAAACGTTACAGACAGGGTCTCCCTTTTTACCCCCTTTTCTCTCCCATGTTAGAAACCATTATGCCCCTAAAGCTAGACCCAAAGAGTTATTTCCTTATTTGGCCACCTTCCTCTTCCTGACCACCAAGGTCCAACTATCAAAGTACTGAAGTCTAACAATTACAACCCCACTTTGGCTCACCTAATTAACATGCCCAATTAAACCACCCCATCTTAGCATAGGGGTTTCCCCCCTTTTTCCTTTATAAACTGTCATTTGCCTATGTACCATGTCTGTCTCCTCTCTGTCCTCTCTTTGTCCCTCTGGGGCAAATTTCTCTTTCCCCCTTTCTCCCCCTCCCTTGTTCCTCTTTTCCTCCTCCTTCACCCTCTGTCTCCTGGCTTTGTCTCATCCCCTGCCCTCTGCCCTCTGGAGCAAATAAATCTCCTCTGTGCTGGGGCGTCAGCTTGGACCAACGTTGAGGTCCTTTCCCTGTGACCTGGAGTTGAAAGCCCAGCAAAGCCCTTTCTCCTCCAAGTGTCCTATCCCTGCTGCAGAAATACAACCAGAGCACGCAGGCTATTTTCAAACCTGTGGCCATTTTCTCACCTCAAGCTCTGGATTGTTGGGATTATGGGCACCGTTTCCTACTGCCTCAATGCTGTGATGAGAAGGACTGCTGAGTAGAAGCTTCAAGAGTGGCCCTCTCAGCTGCCATGTGGACAGGAAGTGTCCGACTCTCACTCTTCAGGACAGAGTTATGCTAGGACAGCTTCCCCGGGCACAGAAGTCCTTCATCACTGGAGGTGGCCCCTGTGGGTCCTGCTTTGCCCATGTTGTTTACTGGGATTGAATTTTGAACTTTTGCAAAGATGCTTTGCCTATCTACTGATAGGACCATTTGATTTATCTATTTTGAAACTTTGGGGTGCGTATGTGTTGAGACAAAGTTTACCTTTGTAACCCAGGCTTCTTGTAATTCCCCCTCTCAGCTTTACAAGTACTGAGGTCGCAGGTCCACACTGCCAGGGCAAGCTCCATCCTTTCTGTTTTAAGTTGGTTAATGGCTTAATTTTTTTTTTTAACCTGCTTTTTAAATCTCCAACCAACTTTGCATTCCTGGAACAGAGCTCATTTGTTTGCGGCTCCCATTTTGCAGCATGTCAGCATTAATAGGTTCAGCTGTTAACTCTCTTAAGTTATTCTGTTTTGGGGTTTGGTCACAGGCTACAGAAGTCGCTCAGGGTAAACTGCTTGCCTGGCGTCTGTGAGGCCCCTTGTCTTCTGCGTCATAAATAAGAGAATCGATGTCTGTGTTCACCAGGAGACTGATTCTGGTTCTGATTCATGGTTTTCCTTGGCTGGGTTTGCTAATGGGGGTAATGCTGGCCTCATAGAATATATTACTCAGGGAAATACTGCCTTTTTCAGCTTTCTAGAAGAGTTTGTTTAAAATTGCTGCTGTTTCTTGGTGAAACATTTAGCAAAGTTTACTAGTAAAGGTGCCTGAACCTGGAGTTTTCTCTATGAGAAGAGGTTGAGCATAGAGTAAACTTCTTTAACAGTATCAAGGCTAACAGAATTAGCATCTCTCTCTCTCCTCCCTCCCCTCCCCCTCCCCCTCTCCCCCTCTCTTCTTTCTCTATCTCTGTCCTGTAACAGTTTCATCCTAGAATGAAATATTCTGTCCTGCAGGGAAGCTCCTTAAGCAAGAAAGTAAAACACTCAAAATAGCTACAGGAAGTCCCCAGAACCGACCAGATTCACTAAGCCCCTCCCCGACAGAGTAAACAATAAATGAGGATGAGTGAACCCCGGAGAAGACTCTTAAGAGGAGAAAAGACAGACTCAGACCAGGTCAACTGCTGGGAAGAAGCAGAGACCAGCAGAACTGCCTAGAAGAGGTTTAGCAACTCTCCAGACTGTTGAGCCGCCTTCAGGCTACAGTGGGCTCCAGGTTCCCAGCTTTTGTGAACTGTCACCCATGCTGGGTGGGCCTTGATGATGCAGCTGTCTTTGAGTAATTTCTGATCCTGTAATGCCTGACCCATATCCCTATAAGTATCACCACTAAAACTCATTGGTTCACCAAGTTGGACTTTGGTGGCATCTGTAATTTGGTATGTTGTAGGTTCCCTCTCTGGGGTGTATTGTGTATGTGTTGTGTCCCCAGGAAGAGTTTTGTCACAACATTCTCTTTTTCTTATTCATTTTTCTTTGTTTGTGTATGAGTATTTGCCTGCATGTATGTGTGTGTAGTATGCCTGTGCTTGGTGCCTGTCTTAGTTAGGGTTTCACTGCTATGAACATACACCAGGACCAAGGCAACTCTTACAAGGACATTTAATTGGAGCTGGCTTACAGGTTCAGAGGTTCAGTCCATTATCATCAAGGTGGGAGCATCCAGGCAGGCACATGTGGGGCTGGAGGAGCTGAGAGTTTTACATCTTCCTCTGAAGGCTGCTAGCAGAATACTGACTTCAAGGCAGCTAGGGTGAGAGTCTTAAGCCCACACCCTCAGTGACACACCTACTCCAATAGGTCCATACCGTCTAATAGTGCCACTTCCTGGGTTGAGCACATAGAAACCATTGCAGTGCCTATGGGGTCAGAAGAGGGCATTGGAACTGGAGTTAGGTATGAATGACTGTGAGCTGCCATGTGGGTACTGGGAATTGAATCTGAGTCCTCTGGAGAAACAACCAGTGCTCTTAGCCACTGAGCCATCTCTCCAGCCTCCCTCCTTCCCTCCCCACCTCCGGGCTTTGCGCTTGCTGGTCAAGCTCCACCATTATGTCATACCTCTAGTCTTAGCTCCACCATTATGTCATACCTCTAGTCTTAGCTCCACCATTATGTCATACCTCTAGTCTTAGCTCCACCATTATGTCATACCTCTAGTCATAGCATCGCTAGTGGATTTTCTGTTTTTTTTTTTTTTTTTTTTCCCCGAGGCAGGGTTTCTCTGTATAGCCCTGGTTGTCCTGGAACTCACTTTGTAGACCAGGCTGGCCTTGAACTCAGAAATCCGCCCACCTCTGCCTCCCGAGTGCTGGGATTAAAGGCATGCGCCACCACTGCCTGGCGAATTTTCTGTTCTTTAAGAAATTTGTAGTTGCACGTGAGTGTAACATTTATTGATACAGGCCTGCTCATAACTGTCTTGGAGGCTTCTTTGCTGACTGTGGGCTTTATAGTATTGCTTCATCTCTTATTTGCAGTGTTCCTCATCATTTTATAGCTGTGTTGTGGGGTCCCCATAATCCAACACAAATCCAGCATAACTCAAACACCAGGTCGATGCAGATGACAAAAATTCATTGTAATCAAGCCAATACTGATCGATCAGAGCCACAGAACAGACTCAGAAGCTGAACTATGACCGTGAAGAGAAATTGTGAAGCATATTTATAGGATGAGACTACAGAGTGGGGGCGGGGGAGCAGGGGGAGCTATAACACCGTCCGACCACATTTGACATAAGGGGTTGAGAAGGGAATTTCCATCAATCGGGATAAAAGTAGGTTCCTGGGCCTGGAGCATAAACTTAGTTTGACCTTGCCAGCAAGATGGAGAAGTTGTCCCTGAGATGTCTGGACTCAGACAACTGTGTTTGTTTGTTTGTTTTGACAACAGAAGCTGTTCAGCTATTGGGAAATGCCCACCTCCCCTAGGGCCTGGGACCTGGAATTTAGTTTCTCTCTAGGATTAAATGGAGTCTGAAAATGAAATGGTGGTACTTAGAATAAGTTTCTTTTGCCTGTCCCCACCAGCTAGAGGTTTATAATTTTATTGATCATTCCAAAGAATCAACTTAAGCTTTTACTGATTTTCTTTATTGTTTTTCTGTTTCTTGGGTTTCTTCTATTTGTTATTTCCTTTGTTTGGCTGCTTTAGGTTAAAGTCAGTCTTTTAAAAAATTTCTCTCTTTTTCTAACAGGGTCTTATTACATAGCACTGGCTAGCTTGTAACTTGCTATATAGATGAAGCTGGACTTGAGGCTGAACTTGAACTCTGCTTACCTCAGTCTTCTGGGTGCTGGACTTAAAGGCATGTGACTCTGTCTTAGTTAGGGTTTCACTGCTGTGAACAGACATCAGGACCAAGGCAACTCTTACAAGGACAACATTTAATTGGAGCTGGCTTACAGGTTCATAGGTTGTCCATTATCATCAAATTGGGAACATGGCAGTGTCTATAGGCAGGCATGATGCAGGAGGAGCTGAGAGTTCTACATCTTCCTCTGAGGCTGCTAGCAGAATACTGACTTCCAGGCAACTAGGATGAGTGTCTCAAGCCCATGCCCACAGTGACACACCTACTCCAACAGGGCCACACCTTCTAAAGTGCCACTCCCTGGGCCAAGCATATACATACCATCACAGTCTCTATACCCAGAATCTAGATTTCTTTCTGTTACTGGTTTTTTGTTTTTTGGTTTTTTTTTGAGACAGGGTTTCTCTGTGTAGCCCTGGCTGTCCTGGAACTCACTCTGTAGACCAGGCTGGCCTTGAACTCAGAAATCCACCTGCCTCTGCCTCCAGAGTGCTGGGATTAAAGGCATGCACCACCAATGCCCGGCTTGGTTTTTTTGTTTTTTGTTTTTAAGTAAGATTTACTTCTGTGTGTATGTATGTGTAGGGGTGTGTGTGTGTGTGTGTGTGTGTATGTGTAGACAAGAAAGGGCTATCAGGTGTCTTCTCTATCACTCTCTGCTGTTACCCTGAACTTGGAGCCCATGTTTTCTTGACCAGGCTGGAAGCCAGCAAACCCAGCCATCCTCCTGCCTCTGCCTCTCCTGGAGCTGGGGTTACTAGTATGCATAGGATACCTGGTTTTGTTACGTGTGATCTGAACTCTGGGCTTCGTGGTCATGCAGCAGGCTTGTTACTGATTTCTAATTTAATTCCAGGATGACCCTCAAACATTCCTTGGAAGAGCAGAATGGTAACGAGCTTTAATGATAACCAAGGCTGGGGACCTATAGGGGAATAAACATGTGGGACTCTGTGGTTGTGTGTGTGTGTGTGTGTGTGTGTGTGTGTAGGTATGCATGGTGGTGGTGGTGGTGTGTGTAGATCAGAAAACAACTTGCTGGAGTCAGTCCTCTTCTCCTACCCGCCATGTGGGTCCTAAAGATCAAACTCAGGTGTTGGAGTTTGGTAGCAAGCACCGTCACCTGCTGAGCCATTTTGCCAGTCCAGCGTATGATCTTTTCATGAACCGTGGGAAGGTTTAAGCAAAGGGTCTGAATTCTTCTCGCCCCCTACTTCCTCCTCTTCCCCCTTCCCCTCCCCCTCCTTCTACACCCTCAGGTCTCACTGTAGGCCAGCCTGGAGCTCATATGTATCTCAAATTGGCCTCTAAGTTGTAATGCTCCTGCCTCAGTCTCCTAGTTACAAATGTGTGCCACCATATTCCTCTTCAGTTGGGCTTCATGAGTCTTTGGGGAGTAGGGGGGCTGTGTATGGTGAGGGGGGCAGGGGGCTGTGTGTGTGGGGACCATGTGGATTCCAGGGGCCAGTTCACATCCTGCGCAGCATCCAGAGCTAAGGAGGCGTCGATGGTTTGGTAGCTTCAAGGAAACAAAACAGTGTAGTGTGTGAGAGGGTCCCCACTGCACTAAAGGGCCACACGCGCCTTCTGGGGTCTTTAACCTAGTAGGCGTCAGTTCTT
The DNA here is from genome assembly GCF_000001635.26 of Mus musculus. Classification (NCBI taxonomy): domain Eukaryota; kingdom Metazoa; phylum Chordata; class Mammalia; order Rodentia; family Muridae; genus Mus; species Mus musculus. The sequence continues at coordinate 6,565,002 of NC_000085.6, forward strand.
TGCCCACCAGCAAGCAAGCTGATCACATATTCCACAGAAGCCAGAAGTTACCTAGTACTTCAGAGCCTGTCTCCCGCAGCTCCTGGGTATTTGTTTTGTCCCTGGGTGCAGGCCCTGGGGCCCAGTGCAGTGGCAGGGGTGTCCTCACTGGTCTCTGACGATGATGAATTAAACTGTCATTGATCTTGTCTGTCCAGTGTTCAGACCATGTGTAAACCCAGAGGAGGCAAGAATCTTAGGAAGTGATGAAAGCAATTCCTTTCTCTTAATATTCACTACCCCTGTAGGACAGGTAGCAGGCCAGGCCAGGCCTGGGCCGGATTCCAGCTCCCACAGGCTTCCTCTGGGGAGTGCCTTGAGATCGTGCACAACCCATCCTGGTTACTGAGCTCTCTCTTGAGCTAAGATCTGTTGGCCCCATAATCAACCCCGGGGGGCGGGGGGCAGGTGCCTTCCTCCCATCTCACAGTGGGGACATGGTGGGGAGTCTCAAGGGCTAATCTCCAGTTGGGGTGCTGAGTGGAGGGGTGGCGAGGGCAGCCATGTTGCTTGGATGGAGACTGTGTTCATGAAGGAGAGACCTGGAGTGAGCGTTATCTCCAGCGACAGGAGGAGCCATGTCGCCTGCCCTGCCAGGGTGAACCATCCTGGTCATCATTAGAGAAGAGGCCACCTCCTTCCCCGGGGATCTCAGCCAGCCGCTGGTGACATGTTTAGAGCCAGATGCTTCCCATAATGGCCACTTCTGATATCTGGTCTTGTCACTGTGCCCAGAACTGCACCTGGAGCACTGCAGGTGTATAACAGAAGGAGTTCAGTGACATACTACATCAACTACATAATGAAAGTCTGTGATCCCAGGGATTGAGGCAGGAGGATTGCCTGGAGTTCAGGCCCAGCTTGATGTAAACAGTGAGCTCCAGCTCAGCCAGGCTACACTGCGATGGGTACTCTGACAGCCACTGGGGCAGTGGCCCAGCCAGGCTACACTGCAATGGGTACTCTGACAGCCACTGGGGCAGTGGCCCAGCCAGGCTACACTGCGATGGGTACTCTGACAGCCACTGGGGAGGTGGCCCAGCCAGGCTACACTGCAATGGGTACTCTGACAGCCACTGGGGCGGTGGCCCAGCCAGGCTACACTGGCTGCTCTTGCAGAGGACCTGGGTTTGGTTCCCAGTGCTCATGTGGTGATTCACAACTGTCTGTAACTCGTGTTCCCAGGGAATCCAATGCCTCTTGCAGGTCTTCTCAGATACCAGACCTACACACGGTACACATACATATATGTAATCAGAATACTCATACAAGTAAAATAAAATAATACATAAATATTGTTTCTAAATGAGCAAATTAAGTACACTTCCTTGCCTTTCACGGGGGGGGGGGGGTGGGTGTCCTTAGATGAACGACGTTACCTGTCTGAACTGCCATCCCCATAATAGTGAAATTAGTCAGCAATACTACTGCTGCTTTGACACGGTGCTGCATTAAGGCAGAAAGTGGGCTGCATTTGTGGCTTAGAGATGGAGCGCTAGTCTAGCACACAGGAGGGCCTAGCATCCTGGCCCAGCACTGAATAAAAGGGGAAGGGCTTACTAAGTAGCAAAGAACCAACTACTGTAATAATTATAGCTGTGGCCTTGGCTCCTGCCCAACAGGAGAGATCCCTATGGGCCCAAGGATACAGCAGCTGTAGGGACAGTCCATCTGGTGAAACTAGTGAGAGCCATTCACTGGGACTCTAGACTAAGCCAGCTAATCTGGAAGATGACTCTGCCTGCCTGCCTTCCTGCCTCTCTCCCTCTCCCTCTCCCTCTCCCTCTCCCTCTCCCTCTCCCTCTCCCTCTCCCTCTCCCTCTCCCTCTCCCTCTCCCTCTCCCTCTCCCTCTCCCTCTCCCTCTCCCTCTCCCTCTCCCTCTCCCTCTCCCCCCTCCCCCCCTCCCCCTCCCCTCCCCCTCCCCCTCCCCCTCCCCCTCTCTCCCTCTCCCTCTCCCTCTCCCCCCTCCCTCTCCCTCTCCCCCCTCCCCTCCCCCTCCCCCACCACCATGTACATGTTAAGCATGAGTGTGGATGTCATAGTCCAACCTTGAGTGTCAGTCCTCAGGTGATGTTCATCTTATTTTTTTGTTTTTTTGTCTCTGTACGTAGCCCTGACTTGCCTGGACCTCTGGGATTGAAGGTATGTGTCACCATGTCCATGTGGCTTGTTTTGTGAGACAGGATCTCTCACCGGCCTGGAGCTGGCTGGTGAGCCTTGGGATCCACTGTGTCTGCCTCTTCAGTGACGGGATTATAAGGGACCCGTCACCATACCTGCCCCCCCCCCACACACACTAAGGGTTCTGGGGACTGAGCTTAGGCCCTCCGGAGGTGAGCACTTCACCCACTGTCTTCCCAGGACATGCCTTGTTTTCCCTGTGGCCCCCACTTAACATCTGAGGAGGCAGAAGAGAAGGAGGAGCCGTTGGTTATGAAGAGCAGATGGGAATTCCTGCTCCCTCCCCTGCTCTCAGGAGATTATGTCAAAAGTCTCAAAAATGACTCTGGCTGGAGTTTGCTTTTTAGGCTAGACTTCTGGCCAGTTGGCCCAGCACCCATGGTCTCTACCTCCCCAGCACTAAGATGGTAAAGGGTACCACCATACCAGGCTTTAACACGAGTGTGATCGGCCAGGCCTTCGTGTTTTTGAGACAAGCACTGCACCAAGCTGTGCCCTCTCTACAGCCTCTATAAGACCTTTTATTTTTTACCCCTGGGACTGAGGAGGTAAGGGTAGTGCTCGAGGCACACACGGAGGCAAACCCCCAGCCTCTGTAAGACAGGGAAGACAGAGAAATCCTGTCTTGGGAGATATGAACGGTGTGCTTGGTGGCACACACCTTTAACCTAAGCACCAGGGAAGCAGAGGCAGGTGGATCTCTGGGAGTTTGAGTCAGCCTGGGCTTTTTTTTTTTTTTTTTTTTTTTTTTTTAAGGATCTAGAAGACAGTTCTGAGAATAACACTTGAGTTTGACCTTTGATCTTTGCATGTGTTTACATGTGTGTACATACACCTGCACATGTGCACGGTGGGGGAGCCTGGTAGTTTTAGTGTGATGCCCCCGGAAGTTTGAGTGGCTGTTTGTGGAGGGTTAGGTGGGCTTTGCTGGAGGAGTGTGTCCCTGGGGTGGGCTGGGAGGTTTCAGAAGACCCCCACCACTGTTCTAATGTGCCCTCTCTGCTTCCTGTGTGTGGTTGCAATTTGAGTTCTTGTCACTTGGCTTTCAGCCGCCTGGGCTCTTGTGGACTGTGACCCCCTGTACCGTAAGCCACATCAACCCTTCCTTCTTGCAGCTGTCTTGGTTATGACGTTTTATCACGGCAAGTGCAGTTGCATTGGAAAGACTCCATCTCTGAAAACATTCTCAGCACTCCACATACCCTTGGGTGGGAGGAGGTTCTGTGGCCCAGGGTCAGGCACAGTTTACCCTGCACCCCACTCAGACCTCGTTGGCTGCCAGCAGGGGGCATCTCTCTGCCTTCCTCCTGGCTATTGTAGTGCAGGGCACAGGGCCATGCAGCTATGGACATAGAAGCCAGCTGCATTAACAAGAAAGAAGACACTGGCATGCCAGGTATGGTGGCACCTGGGAGGAAGAGGCAAGGGTTTAGCCTGGTCTACATAGCAAGTTTCAGTCCATCCAGAGCTACTAGTGAGACTCTGTCTCAAAGGAAAAGCAGAAGGGGAGGAGGAAGAGGAGGAGGAGGAGGAGGAGGAGGAGGAGGAGGAGGAGGAGGAGGAGGAGGAAAACAGCTGCTACTGCTGCCTGACATGATGATACCCACCTGTGACCCCAGCAGCAGGGAGCTAAGGCAGGAAGACCAGGAGTTCAAGGTCATCTAAGGCTGTGTAGGGAATCTGAGGCCAGCCTGGGCTACTTCTCTGAGCTCCAGTTTCCTCTTCAGAAAAATGCTCAGGGGCTTTGCAGTGGTCACAGGCCAGGCAGTACTATGGCCGTAGCCCAAGTGGAGTCCACCAGGGTCATGCGGTGGCCCAGCACCTGGGCAATGGGGTGGTTGTGGCTTGGCCTTGTAAGTCCACTGCACCAAAGAGGCTCTGCAAGAGGAAGATGTCCCTGCCTGAGCTTCGTGGGTCTAGGGCCAGGCCATAGCAGAACAACATTAAGGAGGAGCTTCGGGCAGAGTCACAGTTAGGTGTATGCTGCAGCATGCAGCATCTCACACTGGCTGCCTGGAGGCCACTGCCAGCTCAGTGTCCTGCCTGTCAGACTTAGCTAGTGACATAAGGCGGCGTACTGAATGCAGGACACCCCTCCCACAGTCAGGCTTGTCCACAGCAGAGGGACCTCAAAAGGTTTTATGCCTCTGCTTCTGAAAGCATGTCTCCCAGCTGGGGACAGCATCCCAGGGCAGACCCACAGGGGCCTGGAGGACCTCCCAGGCTCCCTGACTCAGTCCCTATCAAGGACAGTGTGGCCACATCCCCCAACTCCACGGTGCTTGGATTTAACATTGACCACAAGAGAAAGTTATTCCACACCATTCTAAAAGTCAGTCCCTACCCCCATCAAAAAGGCACTGATGGCTTTGCCAGGTAGACCCAGCCCGGGCCAGGGCTGCAGAGGCAAAGCCCCGTGTGACATCCTCCCGTGTTTCAGACGTGTGTGAACACTGACTGAGGAGGACTGGAAAGGATCTGGAACCTTCGGAGAGAACAACAGAGAGTTGTGGGTAATGGCAGGGTTAGAACTTCAAAGCTTCTGATTTGAATAACAAAAGATACTCTGTGGTCCCTGGGAGAGCCAGGAAGCCTTGAAGAGGTTGGTGGTGGGGGTGGGGGTGGGCTCTGGATGTTGGCTTCCTTCTAATTTATCAAGAAGAGGGAGGGGGAAAAACCCTAAAAATGAAAGATTGCAAAAAAAGTATTTGATCTCATTCTTTTTGTTCAGAGATGTATTATTTGTGATTATAACCTATAGGTGGTTAACTATAGTGCAAAACAAATGATTTTCCTTCTTAGATCTTGGGGCTTTTTCGGCTTTTGGTTTCTGAGATGAGCTCATGTAGCCCAGGCTAGCCTACTGTATCCTGTTTTCTGTGGTGCTGGGGATTGAACCCAGGGTTTTCTGCATGATAGACAGGAGCTCTACCCACTGCGCCACCCTCCCAGCCCCAGCTTTGGTGTTAATGAAGACCAGGTTCCAGGCAAGCCGGAGCTTCATTCTTCAGAGGTTCCGTTGGATGTCACTGCCAACTCAGCGTGCTTACAGGGGCATGTGCTAATCGCCAAAGCTTCTCTAAGGCAGGGCCTCTCTGTGCAGGGCATGGTGGGTGATGGAAGGGGAACAGGAAGCTGTTTGGCCAAAGTTCAAGCTCAGTTTCCCTCCAGCAACTACTCGCGCCCCTGGGACTTACTTTTCCCATCTGTGAAATGGCTTGTAAGGAGACAGTCAGCACTTGTCACCTCATGGGTAGAGCAAGGCCTGGCTTCCCAACTGGATGAGGAGCAGCCACGAGTCGCTTGCTACACAAAGCCCTAACCTTCCTTCTCCACCCTGATGGCTGGCACCATGGCATGCCCACCCTGGCTAGGCTGGCCCCTTACTGTTCTCCAAGGGCTTGTTTGGTCCTCTTCACCTTGGGCCCTGCTAGCTGGCCTGTTTCTGATAGCTCTCCTGGTGTCTTCACAGAGTTCTGTGTCTTCTGTCCTCTGCAGAATATCTGCCACATGTTTTCTTAAAATAGCTAGCCTCAAGTAACAGACTCATTTCCCTGGAGACATCAAGGGTTCTATGAGGCACGTGGGAGACACACTGGCTGTGATCCGAGGCGAGACAGGTGGTAACAGAGATATTGTGATGGGCAGTGATAGTGAGGATACTAGTGATGGTGCTGATGGTGGGAATGGTGGGCATGGCAACGGTGGTGGTGATGGTGGGGATGATGGGAAGGTTGGGAATTATAAGGGGGAACATGGTGATGATGGTGGGGGGATGGTAGAGATGATGTGATGGAGAAGGTGGTAGGACCCAGAACCTTCTCATTTTCCGATAAAAGATGAAAGTATTGCTTGTTTCTGTTTTTAACTCCTGGTTTTAAGTGTTGGTAATGCCCCCTCTCAAGTCAATGCTGTGTGGTCCCTGTAACTTTAATTTTTTCAAAGCCTACTTCTAATGACGGTTCTTAAACACTTTGACCTCCCACCACCCACCAGAGGTAGTAGGAAAGAAAGGATACAGGGGGAGTGGACCTGCTTAGAAAGATTCTCTGGAGCAACTCCTGTGTTGTCTGGAAATTGGCAGTTCAGTTTACAGGTTAGCAGGCGGCAGCAGCTTGATCCACTCATGAACACTTCACAGGTACACCAGCAGTCCAATTCAATAGAGTTCAGGATAGCAAACATGAATCAGCAGCGGTGACATGACCTAGCAGAGACAGCCAGGCCTCAGCCTCAGCTCGAGTCAGCAGGAGGTACCAACAGGACTCCAGGAAAAGTTCTTGGCTGTGTCTCTCAGTGAAGTGAAGATCAGCGAAGACACAAGACCAAGAAGCGTCGTACAGCTACCTCTACAAGCAAGCCCTCTCACAGTCTGCTGAGCCCTATTTATACTCCCTCCAAACATCACATGTCTTCCATGGATCTTGCCTCAGCAACACGAGTCTGTCTTAGCTGATGTCACTCTGCCAATTGAACCTTGGAAGCAAGAAGCCTCAGCACACCATCAGAAGGTTTTTGGTACATTTCTCTCTATGGGGTCCTGACAGATGCAGCTCAACTATGCACTGTAAGGTGTCATTAGTGAACAATCCTTCATCACGTGTCCTTTCACATGCTTGCCTTATTAGCAGAACATCCTTTCACCTGTGTCCACTTCAGAAGAACATTCCTTCACGAGTCTGCCCCTGCAAAACACCATCTGACGCAACTGACAAGTTTCCACTTCAGGTCCCCACTTGGCAGGGATCACAGGCTTCTGGATGGAACATTCACAAATGGTGAGTGTCACTGCCTTCCTGTGGTTCCCAGTGGGGTGTGGCCAGCTAGATGGTGAGATAAAGAGACCCCAACAGGTCTCCCATGAAAAGAGGCCTTATTCTGCACTGACCAGGACAGCAGGCAGGTGGCCAAGAAGGGGGTGGACATAGTCAGCTGAGGTCTCACCTGTCCTGCAGGGCAAAGGCCAGGCCAGCCAAGGCCATCTGGCCTGTGCTGTAAGTACGACCCATGATTGTCATGGTAACAGCCCTCCCGCGGGCTGTGGTCCACTCAGCCACTGAAAGTGATAGGGTGAGGTTCAGGCCCCTCCTGCTCCAGGGCAGGAGAAAGAGGGAAAGCTTCTGGGATGCCTGCTTAGCGTGGAATGGGCAGAATGATGCTGGCCAGTCCCAAGGCACTCGGGAACTGAAGGCCACAGGGCCACAGCAGATAAAGAAGTGGGGAGCCAAGGTGCACCAGCCACAGCCACAGCCCGGCATCGACTGGTGTCCAGCCTGTGAAGATGAGCACACGGGGCCCTGGGACCCTCCACAGGGTACGGCACCTGCCCAAAGGAGAGGAGGGCAGCCAGCTCTGCCTCCTCAGAGTTTCTACAAACATGGGAGGCTTGTGGATTGAAATGGTAGTGCCTTGTTCTCAGGGTCAGTGCAAACTTGTGGTTAAGAATATGGCTTTGGCATGGGGCACCTAGGTCTGAGTCCCCTGGGGCTGCCTCGGTGGCAGTGCGTGGATGTCCTGAGAGGGAGCCCCCTCTGGCTGGGAACACTGGAGTTTACCTAACGCCTTAATGCCTTCTGCTCCCAGATAGTTATTCTGTCCTGGGGAGCCGGGAGGAAAGGAAATACTCACCGGTGGGAGAAAAGGCCCCAGATAAAGGCTCCTGCCAGGACCCCAGCGTTGAGGATGGAAGCCCGGGAGGGCGCTTCAGGCTTTGGGAGCTACATACCGGGGTTCCACTGGAGGAGAGAGAAGCCTGGCTGATTCCGTGTTACATGGAAGGGGTGGCTGGTGGAAGAGTGAGTTGGGGGTCTCTCCCAGGAGCCTGGCCAGCCTGAGCCCTCAGGGCACATTCCTCAGGGCAGGTAGACGATGGGAGGTTTGTGTGCCCCACTGGAAGCCCAGCTCCTGTACACAATCCACCTTGTATTTGATAGCTTGATTTGCTCAATAGAGACAGTGACAGGACTATGTGAGGGCACGTCTCGAAGGCCAGCCTGTGAACAGTTCTTGTCACAAAAGGTGACAGGACAGGAGAGAGTCTGCTAAACCAGCCTTGCTATTGTATGGGTGGGTGAGCCCCAAGCTTATATCTGAACCTGGGTCACCCACAAGCGGTCACAAGAACAAGCCAAGTGATTAAATTCTCTGCTGAAGGAGGAGTCTGGAGGGTTCAGGAGGCATGTGCTGCAGAAGCGCAAATAAGTAAGTTCCGCCTCCAGAACCCATAACAAGGAGTACAGTGGTGTAAGCCAGTGATCCCCATACGGGGAGGTGGACGGGACGCCCTGTGGCCTCACTGGCCAGCTGTCACAGTGGGAAACCCTGGGTCACAACAAAGCGGGGCTCAGAGACTTAAGAGCCCCTGCTATGCAATTATGAGGACCACAGTTAGGGTACCAGCACCCTCACAATAAGCCAGGCATCTGTATCATGCCTGTAACCCCGGCTTTGAGGGGAACAGGGACAGAAGGGTCAGGTTTGCTGACTTTGCTGAGAAAATGTGAGGCCAGGGTTAGGGAGAGAACCTGCCTCAAAGGAATAATAGACAGAGTGACACAGGACCAAAGGAATGATAGACAGAGCGACACAGGACCCTGACACCCTCTGTGGACGCTGCAGGTGTGTGTAGGCACTTGCACCTATACGCACATAGACACGACACCCCCCCCCCCCACACACACACATTTTAAGAGGTTCGTGGCTTTTGAGGTATGATCCAAGGTTGACCCCTGGCTTTCTCATGCACTTACATGCAAATATATGTAAACCTGCCTGTCTGTGCATGGTTTCTCTCTCTCTGTCTCTCTGTGTATTTGTCTCTGTCTCTCTCTGTGTCTCTTTCTATCTCTGCCTCTCTGCCTCTTTACCTGCCCCCTCCCACCTTTCCATTTGAACAAACTATTCCTTAGGTCCACCCCTGTAGGTCCATTCCAGTACACTCCAGTTTGGTTAAAGAACTCTGCTAAGGTTGCTCAGCACACACATCCTACTCTCTCTCAGAGGGGATCATCTTAGGTTGGTTAGCCAGCCTCCTCACCTGTGCCATTTTCTGCCCCTGCCCCTACCAGGCTTCTGGCTGTGACTGCCTTTTGTCTTCAGTCTTTCCCCCATGGCAAGGCCACATCTTAGTGGTCCTTCACCTGTGGAGAGGCCAAATCTGCAATCTGCCTTCCCATATTGACTGGGGAAATGTAGCATTGCCTTGTGTGTTGCTGTGTTGGGGTGCATATGTGTGTGGGGGTGCATGTGTGTGTGAGTACATGTGTGTGAGTGCACACTTGTGAGTGTACATGTGTGTAGGTACATGTGTGTGTGGTTGCGTGTGTGTGGGTACGTGTGTGTGTGGGTGCATGTGTGTGGGGGTGCATGTGTGTGTGGTTGCATGTGTGTGTGGGTGCATGTGTGTGTGAGTACATGTGTGTGAGTGCACACTTGTGAGTGTACATGTGTGTAGGTACATGTGTGTGTGGGTGCATGTGTATGTGAGTACATGTGTGTGAGTGCACATGTGTGAGTGTACATGTGTGTGTCGTTGCATGTGTGTGTGGTTGCATGTGTGTGGGGGTGCATGTGTGTGTGGTTGCATGTGTGTGGGGGTGCATGTGTGTGTCGTTGCATGTGTGTGTGGGTGCATGTGTGTGTAACTGCTGAAGCCGTAAGCTGACCTTAGGCATCTTTCTCATCCCTTTATAGTTTGAGACAGTGTTTCTTACTGAAGCTGGAGGTCACTGATTCAGTTGGATGAGTAAGCCAACGAGCCCCAGGGATCCTCCCGCCCC